>NW_019104145.1:0-131710 GCF_001856785.1 Myzus persicae | reverse complement strand
GTTTATACAAATTCTTCGATAAAATATCGACAATTTAAAAAATAAGAATTTTGGTATTTTATATATTTAAGTACGTCATTATTTTTTATAATAATGATAAATTTCCACGGCCATGCTTTAGAAGAGTTGTTAAAGATTTTCAATTAGTTTTCAAAATTGAAATCTGTCTAACCCAAGTCCAACAGTTTTGTCTAGCTTTTGGCCTGTTTTACGTGATAATTTGTACCTGCTCCAGCCCCCTTAAGCGTATAATACGCACATAATACTAGATAATATATTGTACTAAACTACAGTTAGTAACTAACTACGAAAAATCTTTAATCCTGGAATTATAACTGTTGACGATCTGTAATCAGGTTTAATCGTTTAAATTAAAATATTTAATACAGAAGGCTGGATGATGATATCTGATTTTTGAGGGGAAATATAATTGGAAATGTTGAGAATGTCAACATTTTATTTTCACGCAAGTCAAAGAGGGCATTATACTTAATCGGAAAATCCGCATCTTACTATTTCAACATAATAGTACGAGTATAGTTCAGCTTCGTATTTTTATTATCTATAAAATACTGGAACTGTCCCTCGTATTTATTTCCATGTTTATATAACTGTTAATATTTAACTTAATTTCTCAAGCCCGAACTAAATTCAAGCCTTTCAGTCCACCACTCTTCAGCTAATGGTCTCGGCCTCTTGATACGTAAAAAATGAAACCGTACATATAGATTTAAAAATCTAACAGTTGACCAACTAACCTATTTATATTAAAATAAGTTTCATTTCAATGAGCAACACCATCTTAACCCTTTAGGTCTCAAGGTTCCATGTATCATCGAGTACGATTCTTGACAACCCAACACTCCACCGCAAGAGGCTTTGAAGCCTTGACCTATTACAATAATATTGATTTGATAAGTTAATCATCGGAAAATTTCATCGTTTGATGACTTCTCTCATCTTGTTTCATAGCATGTATAATATGTTTGTGTCAATAATTGTTTTTACTTATTGTGTTGATAAATACAGATTATAAATTTTCCGAATAAAAGAGAAATAGAATAAAATAAAATAACGGTTCTATTTCATTATTCAGTCAATAGTGCAGTGGTTTATTGTAAAAATGATAACCTATGATTGTTTTTAGTTTAGTACAAGCCCTCGTGAGTAAATGTATAATACTATCAAAAGTTGTTACCAAATTTATACAGTCCTAAATTTAAACATTCCAGAAAAATAGAGTTTATAGTTATTATTTTATTCTTTCATTCTTTCCCAAGTTAATACTGCTGTAGCGACCCATTTAAACATGCTGATGTACAAGATGATGAAAGACAAGATGTTAATAATTGAAGCCAATGTGTTAATTACTAACATAAACTGTATTGCGATCGTAAAACCGTTTGAATATTTTCCGGTGTAGTTGACTATTTCTTTATTTTATTACAATTATTAATAAAAATATATGGGACTCTCTCCCGGGACTCATGATAATTTTCCTGGTTTAAATGATATTATGTGCTCCCTGTTCAAGTTAACTAAAAGACCAATTTTTTTACATATATTATATATGTTAATATGTCATATTTTTTTTCATATACCTACTTATACTCAGAAACGAATAAACTACATGATTTTATACATAGTACGATTGTGGTTTACTTTCTCAGAGAAAATATTTTTGGATATGCGAAAAACCATAGACAGGCTTCAGCACTTGAACGAAAAAGATATAATTCCCACTAAACTGTTAAAGTCCAAAAACGTGAGCGAAGTGACGTCTTTCATTTTTGGAATGATCCGTAATGACGAAGTATACGGTCGGTTCGACAAGCCCGTTGATGACGAGCCGCGTTATGTGGCTCAAATTTCAGAAACGGCCGAAGATAGGTTCAAGAAGTTTCTGTCAGATAACTATCAAGATATGAAAATGTCCACGACAAGGTTCCCATTGAAGGGGTACGAGGAACTGAATGAGGTAAATTATATTTATAGTAACTTCGACGGTTACATTAATATCCCGAGATTTAAGGACATCTCATCTTGGTTTTTAAATGGGTAACAAGTTCTAAATATCTAAGGATATTTTTCAGTTTTTTAAGTTTAAATAGAATCCATTAATATTATTGGACATTATTTTCATTGTATTTTAAATATATATCAATAAAACTTGTTTAAGTTTTAAATTTCTATAATAATAGTGATCTGCTGATCTAAAAGCGTGCTATCCAATTTTATAAAAAAAAAACATGCGTCTTATAGTTTAACTGTTTGTTTATTTAAATTTATATTTATATTTACGTCTTAACACGCTAACAGCACATTTAAAGAGGTTACTAGCTAAATTTAGCAACGACTCATATTACTAACACATAGCATCTCTCTCTATCCATGACTGCTCAATCTGGAAAACTACAAAAAAAGTACTTAGAGACAAACCCCGTTTCCCTTATCTTAAAAATCCTGACAGCTCATGGGGCATTAATGATTCAGAAAAAGGTGAACTGTTCCAAAACCATTTGACCGAAGTTTTTAAACCACACACCAATATAGAAAATCAATCCATATTTAATGACATTACAAACTACTTGTTATCGCCGCTGCAAATGTACTTACCACCAAAAGCTTTTTCACCAGTGCATATCAACCTTTCCCAAAAAAAATCTCCTGGCTTCGACCTCATAACATATGAGCTAGCAAGAAACCTATCGAGGAAAACTCTAATTTTTCTAACATATATTTTTAACGCCATACTCCGTCTATCGTACTTCCTACTTCAGTGGAAATTTTCTATTATAGTAGTAATTCCAAAACCCAGAAAATCCCCAGATTCTCCAGCTTCTTACAGGCCTATAAGTCTCCTCCCTTTCTTTTCAAAAGTTCTGGAAAAAGTAATCCTTAAAAGAATAATTCCAATAATATATAACTCAAGAATTATCCCAAATACACAATTCGGGTTCCGTAATTTTCACTCCACTACTTACCAAATCAATCGTATAACGGACACAATCTCAGCCTCGCTGGAAAAAAAAAACAATATTGTACCCCAGTCGTCCTCGACGTCGCACAAGCCTTCGACCGGGTGTGGCATGCTGGTCTTCTCTATAAACTTAAAAGATCCTACCACCTTCGTTTTACCTAATTTTCCAATATTACTTCACTGGACGTCAATTCACTGTTCGATACCACACAAGTTTATCATCCTTATCCACAATAAACGCTGGAGTCCTACAAGAAGCGATACCTGCCCCTCTTCTTTTTTAACATATTCATCGCTAACCAACCGACCTCACCAAACACCTTAGTAGCTGAATACGCTGACGACAAAGCCATTCTCTTCGTCCACGAAAATTCTCTCACTGCTTCCAATAATCTTCAATCCCACCTTCATGAAATAGAATCTTAGTATAAAAACTGGAAAGTTAAAATTAACGAAACGAAATCATGGCATATTACCTATACACTCAAACACGAAATCTGCCCCCCGATAACATTAACACATTACACATTACAACACAATACCGACCTCGAATACAACAGAATACCTTGGAGTACACTTTGATAAAAAACTGAACTGAGCCATCATATCCACTGTACAAAACTCAAAATAAACACCCGTCCACGCTTACTTCGACAAATTGTGCATTCAAATTCGGAAATTACTCTTCACACAAAACTTAATCTCTATAAGCTCCTCCTAAAACCAATATGGACTTATGGTATTCACATTTGGGGGTGCGCCAAAAAATCAAACTTGAATAAAATCCAAATATACCAAAATAAAATCTTACGCCTAATCACTAATGCTCCACTCTACGTAACAAAGCATACACTACACTCCGACCTCAAAAATGAAAACAATCGCACAAACTGCTACAAGCTATTACACCCGATACCACAACTCTTTAAAGAATCATTTGAACAACCTCGCAAAAGATTTGACTTTACCTATCCCTGGAACCCTCCCAAAAGACTGAAAAGAAAATGGTTCCGTGACCTTCTCTTTAATTAATCGCATACTTGTATAATATAACTCCCTAAAGAGTGTCGTCAATGTGTGGCTTCTCCAAATCAAATTTTCAATGTCTGTTTTTCTATATTATCATTTACGCTTATTGTACTCAAATTGTATAGATTGTGTAACGCAAATAAAAAACAAAAAAAATTTATATTTTGAGATATACAATCTGTGAAAAAAACACATAATAAGGTTATTTGATAAATTATTATGCATAGCTTGGAAAGAAAAAAAAAATTAGTTACACTTCCATTCGATTACATTTGATTTACTTACTTTAGGTATTCAGTGTTATTCTTGTACGATATTATATAAGGTCACGACACTATATTTTGGTCGTTGCAAGGAGATACGACGGTATCAAGACTGCTATCAAAATTACTGCCACCGCTGATATGGTCCGGTGTGCCATTACCGTTTTTATTGCGATTGTTTGCTGTGGTCTTAGTATCGTTTCTACATTTCTTATGCATTCCACAGCCGTTATATCCATATTAGTGAGCCGTACAGCGCCTCGCTAGTTACGACCATCAAAAGCAATTTATTCTTTTTGCCTCCCATTAACCTAGAAAGCGCTGAGGAAGTGGCCTGAGCCGACGTCGCTTCTACGTGAGCTCTGGAGCCAAGTGCCCTATGTAGCTCTACTCTTAGGTATGTTATCTGGTCCTTTATATGTGAATCCACTAATCTTATTATTATTTTTGGTAGTTCGTTTTCCCTCTTTTTTTGTTAAGGCAACAACCTTGGTTTTCTCAACTGAAAGGGTTAGATCCTCTCTTTCCATCCAGTCGGCGACCTTTTCTTGTATACCATTATTTTGTCTCCGCTTCGAGGATGAGAGGAGTGCGTCCCGTTGCTAATACTGCCACGTCATCCACGAAAGCAATCAGTGTCGTCGATGACACGCCCTCCACATTGCCTCCGATATCCACACCGAGTAGCTTATCGTACATTAGGTTCCACAACAGTGGTCCCAGTACTGATCCTTGTAGAACGCCGCAGTTAGTGGTTTAGGATCTTCCTTCATATTGCACAGCTCGGTCGTTCAAGTAATTCTATACTACACCAATTAAGTACTAGGGCATCTGCTTTGCGTGTAACGAATCTACGTTTTTTTCACCATTTAGCCTAGTTGAAGTCGTTAGTCACATCTAGCTCAACGAATACGCAGAGCTTTCTTCTATACTTAGGCCAGGATCCGGCCTAGCCCACAACATCCATGACTCTACTAACAGCATCCACAGTGGAATGTCCCTTCCTAAATCCAAATGGCCACTCATTGAGGTCACCGTTTTCCTCGAGGTATTCTTCTTGACGCCTCTTTAAAAATTCTCTCGACTAGATTTCCAACGGTATTTAAACGACATATCGGTCTGTAAGAAGAAGGATTTTCTACTGGTTTTTCACCTTTTCTTAACAAGACCAATTTAGTCATTATCATGAGTTCGGAAACAGACTATGCTTGAGGTAAGCATTGAATGTGTCCCTTTGTATTACATGTTCTCTAGTGGCAACTTCTATGATAACCTTGGCTGGCACTCAATCCGGTCTTGGTGCTTTCTCTGATGGAATCTCCCCACTTAGTTCCCTTCTCTCATCACAAGTGACTTCGGAAAAAGCGTGGTGTTCCACCCATGGTGGTATGAAGTAAACTCTACCTGGTATTGAGAGCCTCTGGCATTGGTCTTGTACCTACAAGCTTCTTTGTCACTTATTTATATGGCAAGCCCTAGGGGTCCATTTCTACTTGATCGGATAAGCTGTTTCAACTGGACTCCTTGCTCAGCCTCATAGCCCTTTTCAACTCATTTTTGCAACTTTGAAGTTCTCTCGTCCTTGTTCCTGTGTTTTGATCGACCAGTGGCGCAATCTCTTATAACTGTGTCTCACCTTCTTCCACTCATCTTGTAGCATATATTCCGAGTTTAGCAGTAAGCAGGCTTTTTTTCCCTCCCCTGTAGCTACCTGCCCTTCCCGGACCTGACCAGGTCCAGATCGCTAGTAGTGGACGACTTCTCGCTTAGGCTAGGTTTCGTGACGGGTCGATTCTATTTATCTCGGTAGTTTAGCCCTGTCAAACTTCTTCCAGGACCACCTTTCTTCTGCTGGATTTCGTTCTGTAGTGTCGTTCACGAGATACTGAAAGTTATGTATCTGTGGAGTAATCCAGTGTACTGGTCCAGAATTTTATTTCACGGATTATGTAGCTTCCCGTCACCATTACATGAACTTGATAAGCCGACCTTGTATACTCTGGAGAAAGTTAGTTTGTTTCCAAGATCGCATACGGCCAAGCAAAGGCTCGCCATTATATCTTCCAGTGCCCGTCTTTTTGGGTCCCCTCTTTGGCTCCCCAAAACTTGCGATTTGGCATTAAAAATTTCCAGAAACTTCAAGATTCCCGCCTTGTTTCTTATGCTACCATCAACTCTGTACAGAAAATCCATAAATAATGTGTAGTCCGTATTAGGAGACCAGTAACAGGTATTGAAAGTGATTTCCTCAAGCATAACACAAAGGAAGAGCTTGGGTTGCCTCTAGGACCGATTTCTTGGACTTGCATCATAGGATTAAAGACTGCGATGGTCGCTGTACATTCGGTGTCGCTAAACCATACTACGTTTTCTTGATCACAGTGGTACGGTTAGCTAATTATCAGTATGTCAGTTCCCTGTTGACTCGCTGAGGCCATTATAAGATCCTAGGTGATTTTTTACTTCCATCAATGTTAATTTGCAAGAAATTGACCATTGTTAGTCCTATAGACTGATGTTTCCTTGCTTTTTTTGTGCCAATCCTGTGAGGGACTATTCTTTTAACCTTTTCCGAAGGCCAACGCCACAGATACGCACCCACCGAGCAACTATTTGCAAAGTGACCTTGTGTGCCACAGAGTATACAACACACAATACGGGCCGTTTCCCGACAGACCTTGGAGTCATGAAAGTAGGCCAGGCACCGAAAGCACACGATCTTGCTCTAGGCCTGGCGAATTATGCAGCTCACCATACCTATCTTTATATTATCTTCTTCTGCCAGATCCGATGTACCTAGGATAAGGACAACCTGCACCCCTCCAAACCTCTTGGTCCACTCATTCATGTCCCTAATCTCCCCCTCCCCCCAAGAGCACTCAATTGTAGTGCCCTGACTGCGTCTTGGAGCCTGCCGACCTTGCGACCTCCACTCTAACTGCTTCAACTCGCTTTGCGTTACCTCGCACACTTATTAGAAGACCTTCATTTTTAGATTGACGCATACTGATTACTCGGTGGCCAATGAAATCCTGGTCAATACCTTAGCGGATCTTCCTTACCAGACCAGGAAAATCTTTGCGTCTGACGTCTACCATAATTTCAGGGGGTCTTCGCTTAAGCCTACTTCAAAATCATGCCACTGCTTGGTTCTGAGGGAGGTACAGCGTCCGGTTGAGGCCTCTGTACCGTGGGTGCTTTCTGTCAACCTCGGTCCAGGCCAAGCCATGAACGGCCTTCTCTCTAATTTATTTGCCCGGGTGAACCAGTTGCGAGAGACTGGGTTCGGCATCGTTGGTGGTGATGTTTGAAGCCGTTTATCCGGTTTACTATGCTCCACATTTACGCATGTAGCCACCAAATTGTATGCGCTGGTCAATTGATCTTGGCTTTCCTTGAGAGCGGCAATCACTGACATCATTTCCTGAATGGTAGCTTCGGCAGGTTCACTGCGTAGATTGTCTACTACCTTATCCAAGACTGCAGATTTTGATAGCAGATGCTACTATCCTCCGTCTTGCGTCTGGACTTGCTTAGCGCCTTCATCGATGTGTAGGTGGTCTCTTGCAGCATGTTATTCTCTTGTCCTCCTGCCCCACTGTTTGGACCAGCCGGTGAGTCTATGTCAAGGGGAAGTACGATGACCCTTGCCTCATTTGCTACTTCCACTTCCACATGTGAACCAGTCAAAAACGGGATTACCAAATCCGTTGGTATCAGGTCCCCCGTCAATGAAACTCGCGGTGCCTCTCAACTGATCCCTGGACGACTTGCAAGCTTCGGAACGATGTTAAAGGTGATACAATATTGCTCTAAGGTAAAATCATTCGCGGCTCCAAAAAGGGGTGGGAACTCTTTTCACTAGCTCTTCGGGTCTGCGCCAAACTCCAGGAGAAGGATCAGAGGGGGGTCAGAGAGCGTATCCTAAATTTTACGCCGATTCCTTCAACGGCGCCCTAGACCATTTGTAAGGGATTTTAGACGACTAGAATATGAGGGGACGTTGGCCCCTAAGCCAAAATTTTTGGCGATAGAACCGTCTCTGAAAAGATGTACTTGAATTAAAATCTCCAAAATTCGGGGGGGGGAGGTCACTTTTAGTATGTAGGGCGCTGTATACTATGGTGTTGCCTATTGTTCACATAGCCGTACTAACGAACGAGCTACGGGCCTTGAACCATTTACCCGGGTCAGTAATGTACCGGATGGCTACGTCGCTCTGTCGGTGGCTGAGCGCTACGTATAATTGGAATTGTTCCTTTTTTTAATTTCCCGCCGTCTGTTAAGTGTCCACGATACTTGATCGCACTCAGGAAAAAGTTTTCCGGCGCTGTGACACCTGCCTAGAAGCTGTTTAAGGGCAAATTCATGATAGAGTTCGGGAGGCGGAGGTTGTATATTTATATGGTGAAAATGTAGAGTTATGATTACTCACCGATAAGATGTAGGATGGAAACCTCTCGGTTAGGTTGAGAAAGTGTCCCAGGATTCGTCTAGACGAGTTTCATCCAAAATTACTTCGCTCGAGAGTGGGCGACTTCGCTTTCGGCCTCAAGTCCATCCGAACTATGTGGACGGGAAAACGGGTTTTCTCACTTCCGGGGATCCGGATCTTATTTCGCGATCCACCAAAGACTAGGGATGTGTGTTAGGAATTTAATTGGGTCGACTTAAAACTAACACCAACCCGAACTTATACTTTTTATCGGTAAACCAAAATCAAATGCGGAACATCACGTGAATTTAGAAAAATTAAGTTTTCTCGGCGAAAGATTGACCGATTCTTGCTTGGTTTGTACCAATGATTCATGAGCCTAATTCTTGTCGATTGGCACTTGAGGTTAGGCTAACTTTTCCTATGGAAAAAAAATGTCAGAAGCCACGAAGAGAAACTCTTAACACTACCTATATTTACATAAACGTGTATATCTATGTTTTCTTTCTCTTTGAAATACCCCTTGTGTGTCATACTCTCGGCTTATCTCGTATCGTTGTTTTAGAAAGTCGATAACCTAGTTCGGTTATTTTTGGAGCATGCGCACCAAAATACCGCGCACTTTGCTTCTAACAGCAAGGTGAACGAGTATGAAGAGCGCGTCAAAGCAGTGTTGCCGTCAAGTGGCCCATCCAAGGGCCCTTTGACGCTCTATCTAGTATACAGAATCAGCCGGAAAATCTCAAAGCTTTTGTTCGGCATGTTCGAGACTAAGGAAAAAGTGATACACAACTTCGAGATGACCGTCGACGCGTACTCACTGCTTGTCGCGAACCGGACGAACCGTGTGAATTACAACACTAAGGTCTATAAGCAACGCAACAGTGTCGACGTTGACGACTTCAATAATTTATACGATCAGACGTTGAAGTCGATTCACAATGAATATTGTATGGTATAATTACTCCATGCAAATCAATAATTCTTCGTTTGTATTCTAACAATATTATTATGTTGGCTGCAAGTTTGCGTATATTAATTTATTATTATAATATAATATTTTTGTATGTATTATATATATTTTATCTAAAATATTATTATTTATTATGAGAGCAATTGTTATAATTTCATGAATAATATAATATTGAAAGTACAATGATTTGTCTTATGGCTTAAGAATAAAACATTTTATAACAAGTATTAATTATAATTTATAACCCACAAGTAAAGATAAAATGTCAACATTGGCAATAAATACTAATCTTCTTAACTGTTCATAAATTTGCACTACCGACTCCTGTGGTTTAAATTGAATATAATAGAGTAGCTACTAGTCCGTACTAGCCAATAACAATAATTATCAGATTATAATTATGTACTTTGAGAATCTTAAAAATTACCAGCCTATTGTAAATAATTAAATGCGTTGTATTTATTTAGGTATCCACATATAAGGTGGTCCAAAAGTACAGTGCTGTATTTAAATTAATTAATATATTTACGATTTATCGTTAATTTTAAAAATTATCATATTGCATAATAATTAATTCTAATATTTTTGAATATGCGTAGTAAACAATTATATTTCATTCTAATTACGTAAGTTTATTCTGTAAATTAATGAACCACTAAGAAAATTAGTGTCTGTATTGACAATGTTGATATTCAATCTTTACTTGTAAGCTATAATTAAAATTGTTAGTATAATATTTTATTTCTTAAACCATACAAATCGTTTCATAACCTTTCGTAACCACAAATTTAGAATTCTCAACTTATGATTATTCTATCCCCTGGCATGCATCGCGTTACGGTAGCACTCGCGCCAGATTCAGGAATAATCTACTAGGGGAGTTGAAAATTGAGCTAGATTTTAGTAGATTTAAGCAATTGAATTTTAACTCTATTCTCCATTTTATTTTATGCTCTGTGTTCGACTTACTAATCACAGATTTTAGTTTCATCAGTTTGTGCATGAAATAGTAAATATGCCTGGTAAATATAACAGTCTGTTTTGTGCAAGTGTAATGATGTCGGCAAATGGCAATATTGTATTTTCAATACAGTTTCGTTCAAACTATAATCTTTGAAAATGATTTTTTGAATGGTTGTACAAAATTAAAATATATCTTATGTAGAATATCTGGTATGCCCGTCAAAATATGGATCATCAGGTAATTCTACATGTGCAATGTGTGGTGTTCATTGTTTAATAGTCCACAAATTGACCCTATCAGGCCATATAAATGTATCTATATAAAACATCTGTTAGAGCCGAGGACACATAGCCACGATGCTCCAATAAATAACATCGATGATCGGCACACACTCACACACACATACACGCATATAATATTTGTATTATTTTATTTTTATATTTAACTATGTCATTGTGAATTATATACTATTATGCAGATTACGCTAATTACGTACGATGCTCAATTGAGCCCAATCCACGTCAACAGGAACAGCAAATCATTATTTCGTGAGTCGATCGCATTTTTTTACAATATATTATAATATTTTAGTAATTGTTAGGCTCAAATTGCCATAAAACTACAGTGAATCGTAGGCGCTAATCGGCAGTGCTATAACATTGTGTCATCCTCAAGGCGTGAATCACCAGAGCTATGTTATATTATCATTTTTCAAGGCTCGAATCAAGGATAAATTATATCATAAATTGTTATTACCTATATCGCGGCGTACTCGAATCGCAATTGTATTATATTGATTGTCAGGCGCATTCGCCTTTTTTAGACACTTGTATTGTATTTTGTATTCATTGTATTAATTTAATTAATTAAATGGAGGTTGTTTTTTCAAATATTATTTGATTATTATTCCTAAATAGTATACGGTGTAGGTACTGTTCGATCGCGAAACGGTTTTTTCGGCCGCCGATCTATATTTATTTGTTTTATCATGTGGGGTGGAGATAATTAAGCTATCTACACTTAGTGTCCGGCCAGTTCTCCCCTCCACTGTCCTGTGGCAGCCTCGTCTGCCGACGGCCATGCCGCCCAAGACACCCGACAACCTACAGCCAATTTTTTGTAGCTTTTGTCTTTTTCCAACGGTTGATCTGTGAGCAACGTGCTCGATCACCGTGTACGTTTGCGTGTCGCATACGAAACCTCATGTGAACACGAGGTGTCAATTTTGCCACTTTGAACGGTAAGCGAGTATGCCCAGCTAAGGTTGCCATCATCAACTGCAGTCTACTACAGTGCTCGTCTACGTCAGAGGGCCACATCGCCTAAATCGTCCAGTGCTGTCGCCTTCAGGTCATATTTTTACTATATTCACACTTCTTGTCCAACTCGTAATGCCCAATTATTATTATTATTATATTATTATTATATACATTTTTTTATACTTGTGGCATTTAAGGTTACTATAATGTAAGCGCATATACCAGGAATTTGTATTATTATACGCGCAATTATTGTTCTTATATTTTATTATTTTGTATTTTAACGTGTTGGGCGCCCGCATATTATTATTATTACGTCTTTGTTCATATATAATTACCTTTATAATATTGTTGTATAATATATATACCGTACGGTCAGCGGCGGTAGTATTGTTGTATTTTAAAAATAGTATTAGTTTTATAATTTGTATGAGTAACCCCTACCGCTCCTGTTCTCAACCACAAAAACGCGAGTCGTTGCCGATAACCACCGTAATCGTAGGATCGGCATCAGCGAAATCAGGTACTGTGTTAGTATTATCTTCAGTATTACAGCGATTGTAACGGCTGACCAGTCTTCACGTTTACATATTGCGAGTACCTTGTATTGTCATTTGTTATTACTTTATTAGCTTTAAATTCTTTAAATTAGTAGCTCCAAACATTCTAATTTTTATATTAACTTACTATACATAATATATTGCTGGGCCAGGAGGGTCAAAATTATTTAATTAAGCCACAGTTCAATTAGCTCGCCACATTATTATACTCTATAGGAGCTCAAATAGCTGCTAATAATAATTTATTATTATACTTTTAATTATCTCAAATAGTTAGTTATTATTATTTGTCGGGCTAGACGGGCTACAATATGTATATTGGTGTATTATATTATTTTATTTTATATTCTGTGTTATTTAAATTTGTATAATAGTACAACGAGTCAACTAGGTATCAGAAAAATTGTATTTTATTTATTTGAGTTACCCTCCTACCATTAGTTTTAAATGTACACACTCGCATACATATACACAACACACACCACCCACATACTAAAGCTCACTTGCCTTGCTCGGCGAACCCGTCCATTTCCTTTCAGTCTTGCTATGCATATATAGGTATAAGTATTATTATTACACGCACCCGGCCCGTTCAGACATATTAATATTATTATAAATACATAGATTAATATATACGAGTACGTGACATGTATGTCATACGCGGTACGTGTGATGTGGTTACTATTTTATTTGCTTTGACGCCTATGAAAAGATTGTGTAATTATAATGTAACACACTAACACATTATGTATACACTTTGAGGGATGATGTCTTCATTGTGTGCGCAAACAATAAAATATTATATTCGCCGTCCCCAGAGGCCACCTCCGGTGACAGCAGTGGCTATTGTATTCTTAAAAAAAAAAAAACTTTAACCAAAAATTAAAACTTACTTTAACTTTAACTTTAACTTCTTAGCTCCACCGCATTAATCTAATGACTGTTTTGTCATGTCTTTGTGTCGTTTTTGTCTTACTTTTACTCATATTGCTATTGTTTTACAAAAGATCAATTTCAAAACAACTCATCCAGTTGTACAACTGCGTCAATAGTCCCTACCCTCCTAAAATAAAAGCTGATTTGTTTGTAACGCTCTGTTGTACATAAGGATTTTAGGGTGTCACTGTACTGGATGTGTTAAATTTGAATTCAATGATATATAATATAATATATATATAAGGTCATTGCATACGGAAAAAAATTCTGAGCGAAGACGGTCTGTTAGCCTTTAATATTACTAAGTAGGTGTAATAGGTGTATTGTATAATAATATTGTGATTAAAATAATTTATTTTATTAAATAAAAGGCACTATAGTACTATAGAAGGTTGAATACATTTTTATCGAAAAAATTGAGTTTGAAAATAATATACCTAATCTAAAAGTTTAAATTACTAACAAATAATGTTTTTAAATTTCAACAAAACAAATGAAATCGTTGTTCTTGGTTATTGAATATAAAGAAAACCTATAAAAAAAAATTTGTTTATTTATTCTTTAGATTTTTTTGGTTACAGAATAATGTATATAGTAAATAATTTGTATTTTTG
Organism: Myzus persicae; assembly: GCF_001856785.1. Taxonomy (NCBI): domain Eukaryota; kingdom Metazoa; phylum Arthropoda; class Insecta; order Hemiptera; family Aphididae; genus Myzus; species Myzus persicae. The sequence goes on along the minus strand of NW_019104145.1, from coordinate 117,697 downwards.
AATTTAATATTTCATAAGTAATTATAATTATAATTTGAGAACTAAATTACGACATTTTTATTTATTTTGCCTATTATTAACATTAAACGGCTAATTAAAGCGTTAGTATTCGTATTATCATAATTTAATTACATGGATTAAACTTAAAAACATATCATAATGTTTGTAACCATGCCACACAATTATTCTAATGATGTAAAATAGGACAAAAATAATTTGATAATTAATACCTAATTAGGTTATCACAAGAAATATGATGGTGCAATTAAGTTATGGGGAGGGGGTCTCTGTATGGTCGATTCGATCTGGTGCAATGACCACAGAGCTCACAACAATAAGGGCAGTACTTAAAATAACTTAGCAACTACTGAAATTCGGTGATGGTGATGGGCTGGCGAAGACCTGGATAGAACACGCCGAACGGGATGACCTGGGCGGCCTCTCAAAAGGCGTAAGTTGCTGCAGACTTACGCGGATAAGTCACTCGGCACCGTTGATGATAGTATACCGTCAGTGTTGGGTAAATTACTTTTAAAAAGTAATGGAATTACGTTACTCGTTACTTCAAATATTTTTATTTAAATTACATTTGTGTTACCAAAAATTATTTTTATCACGTTACGTTACTTTTTCATAAATAAAGTAGTGCGTTACAAATAACGTTACTTTTTTAACCATATTAAATTCATATTATGATGACGTATTTTAAAATCATGGACCTATAGTGATAATAGACCTATTATGCACAAATTACAAAATAATATTATGTAAATGTACAATCATCTAATCTATTATTTGGCAATATCATAAAAATAGGGTCAATACAAAATCAAATGTTGTAGGAAACATCATAAAAAATAATACAATAATTGATTCAATATAGAATATTTAAAATTTATCTGTAAAGATAAGAGTAATCAAATGTTTCATTATTAAAAACTGAAAAGCCTTCTAACCTGAAGTGAGGTTTGTACAGCCATTCATTGAATATTATTGTGGTACGATGGTTTCAACATAATTTATTCTGCAACAGACGTATTGCACACTGTACTATGTGACTATGTATTATGTATTCATTGCAGCAGTAAAGTTGTCTTCGCTGTCGTCCGACGAAGAGGAAAGTACATAATATAACATCACGGCATTGTTGTATAGTCATAATAATACTAACCCGCCATCATTCGAATTATCCATGAAAAACACAGTCACTTTACGTTGACAAATTAATAAACGTTAAAAGTTATGTTTTATTCGCAAAAATTGTTTTTGAAAAACAGACGAATTCGTGTATCACGTTACTCATCAATTTAATTGTTGATAACTCTAAGCGCTCGTGGCAGGTTCACGATCGTTCCACTTGGACCGTAAGCAAAGTGATTTTGTGCGTATGTTTGTTAGTTTAATGGTTCATAAGCATAAACGTGAGTATGAGCACTCTAAGCGCTTACTAACGACTTACTTACAACTGGAACGCACCCGATGTAGAGAAGATTACGGCGACGATTATGATTTACGACTAATGATGGTATAATAATATTACCTACCTATATATTATATCGACGCGGGCGGGGACAACCTCCCCGTGCCACCGATGTCAATGCCGCGGCATTGAACATTAATATTGTGAATAAAACGTCGGAGCTCCGTAGAAAAATTATTCGTTGTTACATACTTACATCTTTAATTGTACTGCCTACCCGATAATAATTATTAATGTAGCGAGCTGTGACTTTATTTAAATATTATAAATAACCTGGACAAGAACTCTATAATATATATAATAGTTGAAGGAGGCCTACAAAGCGCCTATTCATTATGATAAATTGCGCGTGGCCTCGAAACGTATATGTTCGTAGATATATAACTACTTATATGAATATTATTAAAATAGTTCGCACTAAAAGTGTTGTGTTGCCTCTGTAGAGATGACAACGACCAGATAAGCAAGGGACATCCGGCGTGTGCAGCGCGTGGCCGCCCACGGTATGACCTTATATGGTAAAGTAGTAGGATAATAGGCAGGGATATGATCCAAGGATCACCATTATAAAAACGTCGCACGAATAGGCTTCGGCAGACGGACCAACGACACCGAGCTAGACGAACTAGACGAACTAACACCAACGAAGAGCTAGGAGCTAGGATATTAAAGTCACATCTCGCTAGTCTTCATTATTTAAAATAGTCATTTTGGACTTAGTAAATTTATTGTGTTTTGTATTAATTAAATAAAAATTATTCAAATTATAAAGAAAAATCAAACTCTTGTTCATTTATTCTCATCACCATCAAACGAACGTAGTCAGATTGTTACATTAATATAGGTAAGCAGTTTTAAAAAAGCGGGTTATAGTGGATGTCGCTCTGCTGTACAGTAAGTGTCTAGAAGGTCGCTGTAATGGATGGTGGGTATTCAATTTAATAATATGGTAGCCATAGTAAGTTGAATTAATATTATTCAAAAACTATCAGTGGTACTAGAAAAATATTAAATATATTTACACCTGCAGTGTATAAAATTGGGCTGTTTTGAAACCGAATTACAACAAAATGACAAACTTTATTCTTTGTGTTAATATGCAATTTTTTCCAAATACGAACTTAAAATGTGAGTAAAATATAACTGTATACATATATTTTTTAGATTTTTTTAGTTACGGAAAAAACTGCTTGAGTGGAACCTTGTTTTACATTTTCAATTCTTACCTATACAAATTGAAAATCCTTAACATTTTTTAATTGCAAAATCATTTTCAATTTTCAATCTGATAATTAATATTGTCAACATTTGAACTTTAAATGCTTATAAAAAAAAAAATCATGCCTATGTATTTTTAATATTTTTTAACTGCTACTATAACAATATATCAAAAGTCTTGCATTAAATGTTCATGCTTTTTGACACAACTAATAAAATTTTATTGACATTTATAGAAAAAAAAATGAAAATTGAAAATGCCAGTCAACAACTTACAACGAGTAAAAATATTTTGAAAAATTTATCAAGTATTGATCAAATAAACATGTGGTGTAAATACAGTAATTTGTTTTTGAATTACAACAAAATAAGAAAATCGCTACAACAGAAATCGAGTAAATATCCAATGTTATTAATTATAATTTTAACTTCTAACACTAATAAAAATTTAATTTGACTCTCCGGTAGAAATTTTATTTTTGATAAAGGTAGACAACCTTAAAGGAATCTTGTATTAAATTTTTAAATTTTAGATTTAAAAGAAAATTGTAACTATTAATATGATTTACTAATTTTCGTGATTTTTACGAATTTTGTCGAAATTCTAAATTTAAGAGCTCATAAATAACTAGTAGATTTACGCTCAACTTTTTTTAAAATTTCCATTATCAACGTATGTAAAAACTTACAAGGAACCTTATCTTACTTACATTACTCCACTCAGAATCTAAAATAAAACAATGTTTATCAAATTATTTCACTATTAATTTTTTTTATTAATTTACAGAAAAAAATTAATGTTTTTATTATTTCTAGTACCTAGTGAAAAAGATTCTTAACAACTTTAAAAAAGAAATGAACTTAAATCAAATTGCAAGAAATATTTGCGGACATTGATGAAACCTTTCAAAGTCGCAGCGGACGAAGTAATCATATTCACTGTCGAGTTAAGTTCGTCGCTGCCAAATAATAGATAATAATATACAGTAGCTAATTATTATCAAGTATTTATAATTTGACGAAAATATCCAAAAAATATTTTCTACTGCATACAGTATACGTTATGATAATTTATTCATATTGACTTAACGTGTTCCATTAGTATAGGGGTCAGGAACCTGCGGCTCTTTGGAAATTTCCCACAAATATTAAGTAGGTACGTTGTTTTATGTGTTATTGTATTTAGTAAAATAAAATTATATTTATGTAAACAACAACAATTATAATAATGAATTAATAAAATAAAGTTTTTCTATATTTTCTAAATTTAAGACCTATCATTATGTTTTTTATGTCTACCAATTTTTCAATGAAATAATAAAAATATCTTTTTTCTAATATTGTATAATATATTGTCTATACTAACAACTACAACTAAAAAAAAAGTTGTTCAAACCCGTGCGGCTCCCTGGACATCATGGTTTTGTAATTTTTCGAAAAAGTTGCTCTTTCTTACCAAAAGGTTCCCGACCCCTGTATTAGTACGTAAACAAAATAGATATGTATGTAGGTACCTAATTAAAAAAAAATGGTTTTCTGTTTTCTGAGTCCCGTATAACAATAATTGATCTCAGAATACCGTTGATGGATAAGGACGAGGTAGAGTTGTAAAAAATTAGGGTAGACTTGAATAATTGTTTAATGTTTTTATTACAAATGATGCTAATTCAAAGTGTTCACATTTAAACTGTAAAATATTGTTTGTACCAGAATATTCGGGTCAACGAAATATTGGTAAGTGAACAGAAGATTAACAATTTAATTGTTTATTTTCTAGTCCAAAATATCGCTGTTCGGGGCTCTCATTTCCGCTAATATACGGTTAGGTTACCTACTATATTTCTGGTAGTTTTTCTAAATAACATCCGATTTTTCCCATAACACGTAACAGTGGATCATGAATGTGTTGAATTTGAATTTAATTATATTTTGTCATTGCATAATAAGCGAAAAAATTATTAGCCAAAAAAGTCTGTATCAGCCTGATAGTCTATGTAATAGTTAAGACTAATTATATTGTATGATGTTATTGCTATTAGCCATTAACCTAAAGTATTTTATTTTACTATTACTTATTAGTAAATAGGCATACAGTAGTGTGAATTTAATATTTCCATTTAAAACTTTTAATAAAATAATATATTTTAAAAGTTCCAAGTATCCATAAATAACATTTTAAAATTACAATAAAGTAACAAACATTTTTATTCTTTGTTAAAATACCTATTTATTATAGTCCAAATTTTAAATTAAAGTTATTCAAAAAACTGTATTCGTATCATTTAATTAAAACAATCAACTACTAATGAGAAACCTTGTTCTCAAATTCCAATCTTTAGGCATATTAATTGATCATTTTATTCATTTCTAAGTACATAATATATAGTATTGATTATGTATCTTTAATAATATTGAACGGAAATGATAACAAAATTTGAAGAACTATAAATTCTATAAGAATTAATACATTTTCGTAATTTTAGACAAAGGAATAGATCATTTATCTGCAATAACAATGCTAAAAAATTCTCTTGCTTATAAATAGGTAATTCGAAAAAAATATAAAATATTTTGAAAATTGTATAAAGTGTGGTCAGTAATTTTTTTTGAAATTAGAAGTATCTATGGTTATTAGTATTGAGTTACGACAAACAACATCATTGATTTTGTTAAAAAATAGTTCTTCTTAAAAATATCAGTTTTTGTAACCTTTTTTTTTTGTTTTCTCCTATTTTTTCAAAACTACTTGGCATTTAAATTTGAAGAATTTTTAACCACCCAAAGGTTAGTATAATATAGTATATAACTCTTATAAATAAAAAACATTGTAAAATCATTCCGATCACGGTATAAAATATTCAAACAATAATTTGAGTAATTTAAACAATATTTTATTGATTTATTCACGTTATACAATTTGAATCATAGGACTAAGTATCAATGGACTAAGTAATTGTTTTATATTTAAATTATTTAAATTTAAATTTAATATGCCATTTCTAAGATAAATGTTTAAAATAATAAAAATTTGATATTAAAATGTAAATTATTAAGTGTACAACACATTGGCTTAAACAATACTAAAATTTAATACAGCAAATAAATTAAACTTAATGTTTTGAGATAAAATAAAAAAGATAATAATAAGCACTTGTATGTAAAATACAAAATTTTAATGGCACTTAAGATTTTTAATGTTAATTTTAGAATACTCACAAAAATATTATGATGAATAAATAACTGAACAACTTTATAATAGTTCAATTGTGATATATGTATACATTAAGTGTTCTAATAATATTTGTAATAATTTATATGTATTATAAATTTATTTTGATATGTACCTATAGCAAATTGTGGTTAAATCAAGGTTAGTAAACCTAATTATAACATAGTTATAATGAATGTCTAATTCTTTAAAATACATAAAGCAGAAAAATAAGTGTTATTAAATATGAAAAAGTTTTAAAACATTATAATTTATATTTTATATAGACACATGTCTTACAATAAATGGTGTTATCATTCCGAAGAGTATCCCACAACAAATGCCAGTGAGCAGCACAGCAGCTCCAAACATACCTGCAATGCCACTGTACCTTGGTTCAACACAGCTGGAAATAACCATATTTTATTAGTATATAATTATTATACATGTAATACAGATGACAGAACAAGTGGTTGACAACATCTGAAGACAGTATATACTCTTAACATTTGGGGATCTAACATGTGGATACATTTTTGAAAAAAATGAACGGTCTGACCCTGTCTTTATATATTATTAGCTTTATAATACTATAAATTAGGTAATTGAATGTAGTCAATACTCAAAGACAAATATTGTTTCATTTTAAATATAGTTATGCAGTATGAGAAATTATTGTTACCTTGGAGTATACATCATTGCTACAGAACTGTAATAACCACTAGATAATCCAAGGATTGCTCCTAATGTCCAAAATACATAATCATTTTCTATTAACACTGGCATTATTCTTGTAACACCGATTGGGTGGTAATTACAAATCAAAAATAATGGAATAAGAAGAATTCTTAATGCCACAGGAACAAAAAGCCATTTTGGCTTTGGCTGGAATAAAATAAATGAATAATATCAAATTAAATTATCTAATCAGCAATAAAAAGTTAATTAATATTTACCCATGAAACCAATGTAGAAAGATATGTTCCAATAAGTGCGCATACATTGAATGTCAAAAAACACATTACACTGGTATAATATGTTTCTCCGAAAATAAAATCTTTACTTGACATTTTAATATCTATAACGTATAAATAATAATATAATTTTAATAATTGTAAACAATAATTTATTTAAAAAAATTAAGTTTTACCTGAATGAACTGCTGGAAATATTGAAAGAGTGACAAAAAATACAAAAAATACATTAATTAATTGTGGACCAGCTTGTTTAAAAATACTCCAATAAGGAATCTTATCATCATCTCCACATTGTTTTAAATCTTGATTTTCGATTTTTTGTAGATAAATGTGTTCATGAAACTTATAAAATCTCTAAAAGTATACATACACACATAAATAAATGTATTTTATTGTTTGTGTATTCATACTCAAAAGTATAATTACTTACATTTGATGGCAATGCAAAGTATGTATTAAAGCAGGTAAGCAACACAAACAATGCGGTGGTGAAATAATATATAGCAGCAGTTCGAGCATCTGGAGTTATTGAAATTGATGCAATGTTAGCGATAGATGTAAATGTACCACTTAAATTTGTACCAAGAACTACAGCACCAATATATTTTGCAGGGAGTTTAGCTGCCATCCCAAAAACAGAACTGTTGTAAATACCATTTGCCATATTTAACAATACTATACTGCACAGAGTTGACCAGAAAAATAGAGCTGGTATTTGAGAAGTATTAATCATGACCAATGCAACAGTAAAAATAAAACAAAGTACTTCAGTAAGAATAGACCACACAATTCGAGTCGTCAATTTTCCGCTGGAAATTAAATTATTAACAATTTAATATATGTGTATAAAAAAACATTTTGATTTATAATAGCTAATATACAATCCTTATTTGTTGAGAAGTTATTTGTACCCATGCCTATTTGATCAATTATCAAACATTTTTACTTTCAGGTTAATATTACTACTTATTTTTAATTATTCATAAATCAATATTTTGCATTTATATTATAATATTATTGTTTGTTTTACTAATATAACTTAATCCGATCGTTATGTCCATTGAAAATTGTTTACCATAATTTAACAACATTTTAAGTTTAAACAAATACATAATATTATGAAGTACTGCATGATTCTTATGTGGAATTAATTTTCTACACATTGAACAATTTACAAATTATGTCTTTATCATATTGTATCTCAAAGTGCAATTAATTTGAGGCCTATCTTTAGATTACCTAGATCACATAGATTATAGATTATACATACAATTTGTATCAAAGATACTACACATAACTGATAGAAGTTTAATGAAAAGTTAACTAAATCTCTGAATTAAGATTTGATTGCATGATGAACCATACGTTTATTTTTTAAATCTATAATAAATGTTTTTAAATAATAAAAAAATGATAGCCTACAGCCATTAGCTGACTATACATTACACATAATCATCAACAGTAGGTACCATATTCATAACTAGTAATATTATGCATTAGGTCCTCGGACATAACATTATTAATATGTACATTTAATCTTACCCTATAGGACAAAATATGTTAAGCCAATTGAATAGAAGACTGGGAAACTGTGACCCAATAGTCAAATAAGCCATGAAAATGGACGCATAGTACAAATCATCACCTAAATAATCGTGTCCCAACTTGTAATCCACAAAATACTAGTAAAAAAAAAAAATATATATTATTAATTCAAATGTTTTCATCAGAAGTAAATTAGTTATATAACTGTTTTATAGTAAAGTACATAATAATTTTTTTGATTATTTAAATTTTGCATAACACTCATTTCATGTCTGGTTGAGTTAAATAAAGTCTATGCAACTAGATATAAAAAGTAAAACTACAATAAGACTGGGTTTCAAACAAGACTATTAAACGAAACTTCTAAATAAATAGGTACTCTTAAATAAATTGAATAAATAGTCTATTAAACACCAAACAACAGTTAATAAATGGCATTTTTATTGAAAATTAAATCTACCACATTTTTAAAGCAAACCAGTTTAACTAGTTTAAGTATTTTAATATGTTTAGAATATATTATATACTTAGTTATCATAATAATCCCTATAATAATAAACATACATTCAATTTTAGCATAGAATTTCCACTTACAGATTTAGCATTTATAAACATATTCCAAGGCATTAATATTCCTATTCCGTGTAGAACTAAAATCAGATACACAATATTCCATCTAGAACAATCAATAAAAACAAACAATATTATAATTATTAATCAAAAATATTATGAGTAGGTACATTTTAATCAAAATTTATGAAAAAAGCATTTTCGGAACAAATTTAATTTAAAAATGTTTATTCATCACTAACATTTTAATATCAGAATAAAGTTTAAGCAGATTCTAAAATAAAAATTGTCTGCAAATAAACTAAAGTATAGAAAGTTTCATGACATTTTTTAATTAGTAATATGATCAATGGTAAATTACTTAATAAACAATTATTATGTACAAAATTATAATTTCAAGACCACGTGCACAATGTAAATATAAATATCATTGGTGCAGGTAGGGTAGGTATATAAATTTGAACTCGCCTGTCTTTCGGAGGGTCACTCTGTAATACAGAATCATCCATGCAGAATATTTCAGAGTTAAGTTTGTTGTTTGGTAAATTATTTACTTCCCAAGTAGAAGTCATTTGTACTGGTTCTTGCTTAGAAGCAACACTTGTAAATCTATTGTGTAAGTGCACTAGAAAAAAAAAGTACAATTTGTATGAGTAAAACAAATATGCTATACATTATAAAATGACACAAATATGCAAAACCAAATGTATGATAATTATTTTATATTATGTTATAATGTTGTAACCTATATCTTATTATGAATATATTTAACTATTTTGAAAACATATTATACAATTAGGTATTTGTTTTTATTAGTTCGAAAGTCGAAACCCATACAAATGATTATAAATGACCATTGAATATTAGAATATCTATCTACTTAATAATATGAGAAATGAATAATTCTAATAATTGGTGTTACTTTTTGTTGTCTTTTTTTAAACTGTTTCAAATGTTTAAATATTATTATGTTTTTGTCAATATTTAAGCAAAATACATTTAAAAAATATAAACATAAATTATCAGTTATCATTTGTTAATAATTGTTAGGTATTGAAAATATTTATACTTACAAAAAATACTTACACTGTTTCAAACAAATCGCAACCATATGGGTAAAGTGTTAAATCGAAACTATTATAATCAAACAAAAACTATAAGCTGGTATAAACTATACTATACTATGTCGAAGGTCATCGAAACGATTTTTTGGAGTAGGGATATTGTCTGGACTCTGGAATGTGGAATTCAATTAAGGGTCATTTTGGTTATCAATTTTATAGTTTCATAAATACCACAACTCTTGACATCGCTAAGCACTCGAAATTCCAAATACCAATTCAAATAATTTATCTTACTTTACTTGAACGATTAATGCACGTTAATTTTTTCTTTTCAAAAAATGTCTTACTAAAAAAAAAAAAAAAAAAAAAAAAAAAAAAACAGTAAATGTACGAAATGATGTTGGTATTACACAGAATTACGAAGCGATTGGAAATTTAATTTGTTTTAAGCTATTTAAAATTGTAGTATTAATTTATCATGGTCAGAAACATTATTCAGAAATAATTGCTGTGCCTATAGTAAATAATTATAGCACAGTAATAGATTTTGATTTTAATTATGTTTAACCAATGCAATTTATATTTGCTGCAATGACAATTAACAATAGATAATAGTTTGATTGGTGACTTAAGTGTAGAGCTATATTTTAGAATGATAATATTTCTGCCGTCAATATTTTAGCCGACAAATATTTGAGCTAAGTATTATATTTTAGCCGATAGTATTTTGGCAGATAAATATTTTTCCATCAAAATACCTAAATAATGTTATTAAGAGGACGCCACACCCGCATGTGCTGTCTCCGTCTTACAAATGTACAACATAGCAAAAACTATTTAGCGCGGGACAACTTTTCTCGCACCATATTTGCTATAGAATTACTAAATTTTCACAACACGTAAAGAAGAACTTTATCTGTGCAACAGCGTGCTTTTTTTTTAATTACACTTTCCAACCATTTTTGATAAGCAAATGAAAAAAAAACAAAATGTTTAGAAGCAAATAACTTTTATTGTATTTATGTTATCTAAAATATAGGCACGCTGTTGCATAGATAATTTTCTACTCGATATGTTCAGAAATTTTGGAGCCACTACTACAAACACAGAAAGATAAAAGTTGTCCCGCGCAAAACAGTTGTTGCTATGTTGTACCTTTGTAAGACGGAGACAACACATGCGGGTGTGGCGTCCTCTTAATAATACTGCATCGTCCGAAATATTATTACCTAGGGCTAGATAGTTTTAGACTAAAATACTGTTGGCTGAAATACCTGGTGATTATTTTGTAATTAAATGATCATTATTTCAAAATATATAAATATTCTGATAAACTACTAGCCAGGAAATATTTTGGTAGTTGATTGAATTATTGAAGTAGGATATTTTAGCGGTTATCTATTATAAAAATATGTATGATGAAACAGCTAATTATTAAACATTGTTTTACCTATATACGGGAAATATAACATCATAATTATAATTTTTAATGAATCAAAACATATTTTTGAAACTATATGTTGATGTATACCTAACACAAAATATTTCTAATCCATATTATACTATTATATGTCATGTGCCTACCTAACACAATCAGCTGTGTGTTCCATACAAAAAACTATCGGAATACATCATAGTTGGCACGTAATAACGATTTTTACGTGTTTTTAAAAAAAATTCTTGTCTACCTGAACAGAAAAATATAAAAATTTCTCACTATGGCACTATAAGGAATAAATAGTTAATCTATTTTTTTCATTCGCGGTTAGAGTTTTTAGACACTGGTTCAAACTTTTTCAGTTATGGTAAAAAACACAATAAAAAGTACCATATTTATTGCTCAAAAGTTTAAATACATACCTTTAATCAGGACTTAAAACTGATATTGGATACAGATTTTGAATAGAGGTTAAAAACTGAAATCGATAATGAAGCTGGAAACGGAATTGAAAAATAATCATTACCAGTAATAACAACCAATATTCAAAATCAAAAACGAAATTGGCTAAAATAAATACCAATTTCCGAAACCCGAAATCAAAATCGAAAAAAATAAATACCGATATAACCGCCTAAATCAAAGTAGAAAAAAATATTTTATTTTTCAAGCTCTGGTGGTTATAATAATATTACAATCATAATGCATTGCTTGAAACTGATATTGGATACCGATTTTGAATACCGGTTAAAACCGAAATCGATATTGGAACTGAAAACGAAATCAATATATATATTTAGTAAAATATTTTCAGTTTTAAGCCGTGGGGTTTCAATACATATTCATATAAAAATAAAATAATAATAATATAAGGGCTATATTTCTTCTTATACTGATTCCAAACATGTCAATCAACTTTTACATTTTTGAAAATCCTTGTGCCTTTGAATGTTTAGCAGAGCTAATACAACTAAGCGATCTTGCCAAATATTTGACTGCAGCAACTATATTTTTAACAAAAGTTGAAATTGGAATTTATATAATTTATAATGTATAATGGAATTTAATTTATAATCTTGAGATTTTTCTCTTTTAAAAGTTGTTTTTTATTAGGTATAATTGTAATAGTTAAGCATAAGCCATATCCAGACATAAAAATTATTTATATTTGAAGTTTTTCATTGAATAAATAGGTAAAATAAAGTTTCTTATTAATTGAGTATTCGCATAGAAAATTACCTTTATTGGGTAAAATAATTTATGAATTATTCATTAAAGGTAGAGTATACCATGTGTTCACATTTATATTTAATTTTTTTTCTAGGCTTTTTTTCCGTGATCTTTTTTTTCGTGGAATTTTTATCCACCTACCAAATTAATTGTATTAAATGATTTAGGTGACAATGATGCAGATGATCAAGGAAGCATGGAGTTATAAGATGATATAAATAAATAAATTCATGTTATTTTTTTAATATACAATTTAGATACAAGTACACAACAATTGTTATGTGGAATATATTATGTTGTAACCAGTATGTAACCAAGTATATGTAACCAATGGCAACAATTATTTATTTCTATATATAAAGGAAAGTGTACTTACAATGATCAACGCAGAGCCGAACCTATTTGAGTTATCGAATTGAAATTTTGAGGATAGATTAATATTATAATGTCAAGTTCCACTTAGAAAAGATTTTTCAAATGTTGATTTTAAAGGGTTGAAATCGCCAAAAATAAATTGTTTAGGTTTAGTTAAATTGTATATCTATAAATACATATTTTACAGCACGGCGACCTTTTTGTTTCCATAGCGACATTAAAGTATTCAACCATAACTTTTTGGCCGTCCAACTAAATGTGTTTGATTGGCGTGTAGATATGAATTGTTCCGAAAAGTAAAATTCTACAATCTATCTGTATCTATCTATGTATATAAAAATAAATCTCTATTTCCCTTAGTCGAGGAATCACGCTTATCGATTATCATTTAAAACAGATCCATCCATCTATGATATAAAATAGTTAGCTTATAATTTATTAGTGTTCATTTCACATTCGAATCAATCGGAAAATTAATGAAAAATTGTATAGTGTGTTTTTTAATAAGTGTTTGTTCATTATGGTTTGTTTAAGCAATCAAGCTTAAAATTGTAAACAAACTTAAGTCGCAGAACTCGCAATGCTATAAGTTAAATATATACAAGAGCAAGTCAAACACATAATTTGACGGACAAAAAAGTCACGTTACCAGCTGGAAACCTGCGGGCCGCCGTGCCATACATTATGCGCATACAATTTGCATGTTTATTTTAATTAACAACTAATTTTCCGCTCAACTTTCTTAATTTTTTAATAGAACTTGTTATTTTTTTAAATTGTTTGGTTGCCATTGATTAATCGGGCGGATCAGGTTTAAGAATGCATCAAATTGAATTTTAGTACATTGTCTAACAAGGTTGGTTGTCGACTGAGTTACACTTTTAGCCGCTCATCAGCGAGTACACAATCAAAATTAAATGTAAAATAAAAATAAAACATAGTATTTTTATAGAGTATAATAAAGTACCTGATAATATACTACTTACTTTATCACAAGTGAGTCTCGTGTAGAGTTAGCATTTTTAACGGGTAACGAAGTGCACGGGATCAGCTAGTTATCATAAAAAAAAAACTTAATCTCATTATTATATACTGAAATATTATTAAATTATTAAAATATAATGTAACCACTAAACACCATTTATAAACAAAATACAAATGTATAGAAAAATGCAGGTCTTGAAACCGATTGACATATTTCGGTTTCGATTTTGTATACCACATTCTAATTTTTTTTAAATAGATTTCCAAGCTGACTTTAAATTATAACTTAGTAGTTTTATTACCTTTAAATACTGAATAAGTTTTTTTAATTTTTAATAAAAATAAGATAGTTGTTTTTCTAAGAGTGATTTTATAATTTCATCCTATACATTTGAAGCTTTTATAAGGAACCAAGAACAAAAATATATTTTCCACATTTTAAAATTTATAAAACTTAATTATAATTACGGTTTCCAATTTTTTTCCGATTTCGGTCTAGAATTTATTACCAGTTTCCAATTTTTTCTGATTTGATTTTGAATTTAATACCGGTTTCTAAAAACGGTTTTGAAACCGATTTCAACTTTCAAGCCCTTGTATAATATAGATGTCGTAGTATATTATTCATATCTTCCGATAGTAATTTTAATGCTACACTTCAACACACATAACAAATTTACAATTATATATATAAATATAATATTTAATATTTATATTTCAGTTTTAAATGATCAACGTTGCAATTGGTGATGAACGTGATGAACTATATGATATATGTACGACGTGTAAGTAGCATCAAAATGGACTATGAAAGCTGGTTACAACAAGGTAATTTGGTTTGGTAGGTACCCTACTACTTTAAAAGATCAGAAGGTATCATACAAAACGCCAAGGGCGTAAGTATTAGGGTCTACACTATTTGGGTCTGGTATTTTTCTAGGTATATCACAATAGTTGGGTCGGGAGTTATTTTAAGTAAGTAACAAAGTATTTTAAGCAAATATACAATTCAAACGAAAAATATTAAAACAATTCTCATAACCCGCTATTAGATATTTTACCTATTATTTATTTGTATTTCCTGTATGATATAATATGTTGATACTCAACTATCTAAGAAAACACAATATGACAGTCTGACATTTACTTTCATTCAATACCATTAGAATTACCTGTAATGGCGTATTGATATGTACATATAATTTCATGCGTCGACAATGATAACCACAAAATTCCTTCGTGTCGTTTCATTAGATATAAATATATAATGGGCCGTTTTGATGCACTCTTTTCATTTTATATACTTAGCGTGACCCTTTCGGACGTACGTTGCGCACTTAGGTACACCGCCCATTAAAAAATTTAAATTTTTTATTACATCAATAATTTGCACTCACTTAGTCTACCTTACCATGATACTTGCTATAATTTCTTTAGATAATTAGATGCATACAAGATACTTGATACATAATATTATACATTAAAACCTCGACGAAAACTAAATATATCTATATAAATAAGTGGTAATTAATCAATAATTAGTAATAACTTCTACATCACAGAAATACAAACACGAAAGAACATTATTCATATTAATATATTATCAATAAACAATGTAGGTATATTATTTAAAGTTGAGCATTTATAACACTATTTTGAACTGTGCGGATAATTTATAATTTTTCAATCATTTTTTATCACTTTCATATCAAAAAAATTTAATATTCTAATATATTTTTTTAGCTCTATCCATCAAGTCAGACTTCCAATTCAACTAATATAATACCTATACTAATTGTTGTCAGTTATTTTTGACGGTATTGTAGCTAGATAATTTTACATCTTCAAAGACATTTGCCTACGAACACAGCATGACGCGGCCACCGCGGTTTTCGCGGGATTATCGCGGTAGGCCGGTCGCTGTCGAATTTAAATAAGTGCAGGCGTGTATGGACAAACGACACGCTAAATAGGTTTGTATACCTTGTGTGGTTTTTTTTATCGTGGTAACACGAGAAAAAAACGGTCTTGATAACAAACAAATTTGTACGGACCGCGTTGGTGCGATAATGCTTGGTGCGGCGTGTGTCGTACCGATGGCATTGTGGCAAGTATCAGAGAGCGAGACGATCGCCGGCGACGGGCACTTGTCCAGCGCGACTTGTCTTCCCGCGCTCGTCTTGTGCCTTTGCGGAGCGGCGGGAGAGTCGATACCACGGTTATTTACATCTGTAAATAAGTTAATAACCGTGGTCGTTATACTGTACCTCCGGTCGAACCGCCCCACAAATTCGAATTGTTCGATTTCAAATGCGACCGCCTGATACGCGTTCACGCATTCGTCGAAAACTGCCGCGATTGAAAAATCGACCGCGACATGTGGCGCACGGAAAAAAATATCAATTTGGTATGGTAAATGGTTAAAAATATAATAGTTGATATTATCATAATATATTGGTTATAACTATGCCTGTTTGCCGTTGAAAAATACAATGTAGTTTTAGTTATTAACTCATAGTTAAATTTTCCAAATAAATATGTACACTAAATATTTCTGAAAGTCATATCAACCATGTTGGTATGTTTGTTGGATATGGGCATTATTTTCTTTGTCTATATACAGTATACACTGCAGTACATGGGCGACCATAAATAACACGCGTGCCAGTTGTAGCCACTGCTAATGCATTGGCGAAAATAAGTTTTTCTCGGTGGGTCGGTGAGTACCTATAGGAATCAGAACTAAAGTATAGTAGGTACAGGAAGTATACCTATAGTAGGTACTAGGAACTCGTCGAAATTATTTTCCTTGTGAACGCGTATCAGGCGGTTGCATTTAATATACGATCGGACTATGATTTTTTCAAAGATCATAATATTATGCGTTAAAAAATAAGGATTTCAATAGTGGGGCCTAACGTTTCAAGTAACTCTTGTAACTACCTAAAATTACACTGTTTTTTATTTATAAAAAAACTGATGTTTTAAAATTTAGTTTTAATTTTTTTTACCGAATCTATTTTATTGAGACTTAAACAATGAATGAAAATCCGGTGTCTTCTCTTTCGAAACAGCGCATAGAAACAGATTGCGGTATGTAAGGTAAGTAAGTAATATAATAATATGTAAAAATGCTTCACGTAATAAAGCACATATACTTACTAGTTACTACTTAGATTTAATTAATTTTTCACAACGAGCATGCCAACTGTAAGTTATGGTACTAATAGTTATTAAGTTGTATAGGTATCTACTATTATGTTATATAAATAAATATAATATATTTATAATTATATTACCTATGTTACCTATATGTATAATTTTTTTGGTTATTTATATTATTTCATTAATTTTTATTAAATTTAGGTCGTCCAAAATATTATATACCTATACCTATGGTTAGGTTATTATTGACTAGTGTATAATTGTTATTATTATACTATAAAATATTAGACTCCAGTCGACTACTTTTACCACTACGCCTACGCCTGTCTACATAATGAAACATTACAATTTGAATTTTTAGATTCTGCACAGATCGACGAATGTATTGATTTCGCAATGATGCGTTTTTTCACACATACGATGCACACGATAAGAAGTCGAAATAACGATTTAATTTCAACTTTGACTTTTGAGAGTAGTCTCTAATGGAAAAATTGAATTGATTGTTATATAGTTTGCGCCGTTACTTAAAAATAAGCACTATAACAGTCTCCACCAGCAGCGATCTACACACGCACACACGCACACTTCATATTTGTTGATTTTTGTGTAATTTTGTTATAATTGTGTCGTGAGTGAATTATATAATATGTAGACGAGTTCCCGCCGTATACATATACAGCACGGCCGCCGTAATCCGTCACCAGTTCGTTGCGCACAGTCAACGCAGAAAATAATTATATTCACCGGCGCAAATCGTCAAGTTTTACTATTACGTTTTCGACGGCTCAAAATGCCTCGATTTTGTAATATTTCTAGGCGCTAGAACCGCCGAGTGCATTTTTTGTATTATACATTTCATTATTTGAGTGCGCAAATAGCCGCTGTGTTTTATTATAATCCTTGTCTCTATATCATTGTTTATTAATTATTATCATTAATTGTTAAATGTATTCGTTCTGTATTCTTTGTTGTCGTGTGTGTCGATTTGCAATTATTTTAGGCATATGTAGCAGCTGGCCAGCCGTGCTCCACAAATTGTTAGTTTTTGTATCATTATTTATCATCATATATTTTGTTATCTATATTATTATTGTTGTTGGGCCAGAAGGGCCATTTTTCGTATCGTGCATATTTTTTAATTTTGTATTGTGTATTATTTTAAATCTGTGAAATAATACAACTAGTCAATTACCAATCAATGTGTTACCATTTTCTTAAAGTTACCTTGTCATTTAGTTATTAAGATTTACACACACACAAATATACACACATACACACCCGACACCCCACCCACACACTAGCACTCGCAGGTTTTGCTCGGCGACCCTGTCCACCTCCTGTCGAGTGCTATAAGCAATATATATACACATCAAATTACACAGGTCGGTCGGTGTGTTCATATAGTGCATTATAGCTTATAGGTGACCGGGCTCGAGTATTCATTTTTATCATATGCTCCCGGACCGTACAGTTATTATTGAGGTCAAAGTTCAAAATTTCCTGTACTTTTCAATAGCGTTACTGCGTTAGAAAAAATCTTATAGGTTAACTATTGGCTATTCATTATTGTACATTTATGAATGATCACAGTTGGCATAGATTAAATACCTAGGCGGCCAACTGATAAGTTGTACTTACTACTTACTGTAACTCATCTTCATGTCCTCTATAGATTGCCTACCCAAGTGACTAAGTTGCACGGAAATCAATTTTCACACGAGGTGACTGACTTGCTAAACACTCAAACATGGTTTACAACTAAATGGATTTTGGATTTTTGTGCAACTCTAAGAAAAATTAACATAGATAAATGAAATGTTCATAACATTTTGAGACATGTTGAATTATTTTGGAGGCATATTAAATTTTCAATTAATTATAGGTAGATTTTTTTTTTGATTAATGTCGATAAAAAATGGTTTACCTGTCAATAAACTCGAAAATGTAATCCAAGGTTTGAACATAAGTTGTTGTTAATAAAAATTTTTAAAAAAAAGTTAATAAAAATGTTGTATTATGAGTTTGAATTTAAAATTTTGACAAAATTCGTACAAACAACGGAAATTTGCCAATTATTTAGAGTCCCCTTAATTTTCCTATACTTAACAAAGATAAAAGTTTACTGGAAAGTCAAATTTATTTTTATACGAGCGTTGATGTTAAACGTTGGATTTTTTATTTTGTTGTTATTCAATAAATAATGACTTTAATTACTTGATATTTTTATTAAAAGTTTACTTTATCATTTTCTTTACAATATGATACAATTTTCAAAATAATTTGTTTTGTTTTGAGTGATTTATGGACATTGTAAATTTTTTTATTCTATAAAATGTTAATGAAATAGTTTTATTCCCTGAGTCAAAAAAACTTAAAGATTCACATGCATGATTTTTTTTTTATAAGTGTTTAGTTTAAATTCTTACGAAATTCATTAAAATCTCGAAAATGTTGAAATTATTTTGTAGTTAAAAATGTACATTATGTTTAATTTCTGTTACTAAGAATTGAACATTTAAAGCGATAATTCTCACAAATATTTATTATTGTAACCAAAAACTCTAAAATATATACAAACAGACATTTTAAGTTAAAATGTTGACGAAATTACACATTAAAACATAGAATAACGATTTCAATTAATTTTTTGTAATATTAAAATATTGGCTGTATGACATAGGCGCCAAAGGTACAAAAATGACCTATCATTTGCGCCAAAATTAATATTTTATATAAGTATTAAGTTGGTAGTTATTTAAAAATGTCTATATCTTATAAAAATTATATTATATTAATATTATTATGTTGATAGTAAATTATGATATAGGTAGGTACATGCACATCAATATTTAATACATTTAATAAATTGGTTGATTTTTTATAAAAATAAAATGTCGATAATAAATTATAATATACATGCACATCAATATTTAATACATTTAATAAATTGGTTGATTTTTTATAAAAATAAAATGTCGATGATAAATAATAATATACATGCACATCAATATTGACGCTTACACGGATGCTTACGAAATTATAGGTACTAACAATATGTTATAGCACAAACTGCTCACACACTGTCTATTTGACAATCTATCGTAATCAGATAATACATTTGTCGAATAAGATTAAGCGTTTGGAGTTTTTGAGCGATATAGTTCTAAATTTAATATCTGTTATTTAATTTCTGACGCTTTTGTACGATACGACATTTTTTTTTCTTATCTTATTTTGGCGCTTATGTCTTCCACCTTAAATATTAAACATGGTTACCTGAGACTTAGAGAGTACAGTATACACAAATCGACATTTTCAAGTATAATTTATTTGACAAAAATGTATTAACCTACAGTAGAGCCATTCATGCTTAATCGGCCTAATAGTAAAATCGCTTTAATCACAATAATATCATCCAATATACCAGCTTTTTTAAAGTTACATTTTTAGAAAATAATATGTTAGGTACCCTAAACATAGGCTATAGCCCCCTCCCCAATATAAATACATCACACCCAGTTCCGTCTTTACCCAGCCGATTGGGGGCTCCGAATAATCGAAGTTGCAACTTTAAATTGTAAGCTGTAACGTATTAATACGAGCATCTATGAAAAAATAATTCTAAATTCTAGAAGATAAAAAAACTTAATTAAATGGCAATGTTCAAATGTTATGTCAGTCTTTGCCTGCCCGTATTATTAAGATATTTATGTGGCTGTACCTATGCACATTAGAATTAGGTTACTGAATTATTTATTTAATCGTAATTATTTCAAAGCAGTGGATTGAATAGAAATTCAATTTTAAACGTTTTCAGTAAATACATAATAAAGACTGACAATCAGTACAAATGGGCCGTTTGTCCGAGTTCGTTTAGTTTATTGAAATATATCAAAAATATAAAATATAAAATATAATATTTTATTAGTGTCTGTAATAAAGCTATAGTCTCATTTAATTAAGTTAAAAGGGACGTATTTGAGTAGTTCAGAAAAAAGAAAAAGACTTGAGATTCAAAAAGAAAATCAGCAAACTGCCTAAGGTCACTTCATTTTTTACACTCGAAGAAACTAACAGGCAGACAGAATTTTCGACCTCGTCATGTCAATAGGTACCTCTAAATTTGAAAGTCTAGAAACTGGTCCTACTTTTGATAGGTAGCTCACCAATTTGTCATTAATGTGCATAGAAAATGATGTGAAGTAACCTTCAAAAACTGGACTTCGAAGAAATAATTAAAGATTTTACACAACACAAATCTCAAAAAAACCCGTTGCTCACTTAGCGATACGCATAAGCTAAGTTTCATTGTTGAAAGTTATAACAGTAAAACACCATTTCTAATTCTGTAAAATGTACATAACGTTTATCAACTAATAAAGTAATCATACTAAACAAGCTTTTGATGTTTTTATTCAACTTGTGTGGGCCTACTAAAAGGGCCCCTTAAGCTTCGGGTGTCCATGGGCTCCTGCAAAGCCTAAGACGGCCCTGATCATACTATGCCAATGCCCACCATAACATTTTAGATGTTATACGATTAACTTACAATAACGATAACCTTTGTGTGACCCCACTATGTGTGTTTGTCAGTTTTCAGTATTGCTAGGAAGTTGTAGCCGTATTATAGGAGTTGCATATTATTCTGTATACTCTCAATTACCAGCAGACCATGCTAGAAATCCAAGCTGTTCAATGTTGAGTTTAAAAATGTTTAATTTAAAATACATAATATGCATATTTTGCCAAATTCAGGGAAAAAGTGAATATTTCTGGATTTTCATATTAGCATATTGTGTATATTTAATGTTTTCTAAACAATTGACCTTTTTATTTTTTAAGCTGTGTATTTAATAATATTGAATATAAAAATCAATATTATTTAATGTAGGTATTTATTGTTATCATCGCAGTTGACTATTAATTTAACAACAGCGCCACAGTGGTGCTTGGTGCATGTAATCTTTATCGCTAAAATATTC
Source organism: Myzus persicae (assembly GCF_001856785.1). Taxonomy (NCBI): domain Eukaryota; kingdom Metazoa; phylum Arthropoda; class Insecta; order Hemiptera; family Aphididae; genus Myzus; species Myzus persicae. Next base: position 95,458 of record NW_019104145.1, on the reverse strand, counting down.
CGATATACTATCTTTTCGAATATATTTTTTTCTGTTAAAGAAAATGTCAAAATGGCAACCAGTTTTCTACCATATTTATAAGTACTATACATTTATTTTTCCATATTTTCAAATTCTTTTAGTGTAAGTTAATAACAACATAAAATAGTTTTCTTCGAATTTTGAATAGTTTAATATTAAATAGTTAAAATTTATATTATTTTTATTTTTAATAATTTTTTGTGCACATTTGACACAATTTGTGCATATGAACATGCATATTTTTCTTTTTTTTTTTATCTAATATAACTTTTGAGCCTTAATTATTATATTTATAATAAATACATGGAATAACGTCTTATCGGAGAAGACCAGTGGTTCCAATTGAAGCCAAATAAGTGTATACCTATATTGAGTATCGATAAACAATATATATATATAATCATATACCATACCATTACGACAAATTAATAGTTCTGCTCCGTCTAACCCATTTACTATCACAGATATAACAATACCCGATAAATATTCCCAAACTATTGATGGTTATCAATTTCTAATAAATTATATTGAATTAGTTGTAAATCGGGTTTTTGTGTTTCCTAGTTCCTACGGAAAACAATTTATATTTATTGGATAAATCTGATCATTGATTTGGATCAGATAGAAACTTTTTGGGTAATCTTATCCTCCATTATTTGCAAAAGTATATTATGTTCTAAAACATATTAATTTGGTAGTACCATTAGTTTTCTCTTTAATTCCAGATAAAATGAAAAGTTTGTACTAAAGTTTAGGTACACTTTTGGCAATCAAAACACATAATATTTATTTAAATTAAAAAAAAAATAATGACAGATTCCGAACAAAACTATTTAAGGGCGCAACACGCCTACCTCGTTTATTTAAACTCAAGTGGCTGTCGATATTTATTCCTAATTCAATGCAGTTAAGGAGTAGTTGGTTAGCCATTCCCACTCAAGAACCGATCTTGTGAACCGGATTGTTGAATTGATACAAATAAAGTTTCTAAGTTATATTTTACAGGTCCTAGAAACGTATGACCTGCGTTCATAGACTAACACAATTGAACACGATATAGCAACGTATACAAGATTTATTAAATGTTTAAATAGTAACAATAATATATAGTACACTATCGCCTGAGTAAAACTGTTCTTAAGGATAGTATATTGAAGATCACAGGAGTAGCGGAGTAAGAGTTGAAATTATTGAATTATTATGATTTATCTATAAGGTAGGTAGGTATCTAATATCTATAGGTACATTTATACCTATAGTAAATCAAATTAATAATATATTACTTAAAAATGTAGAGATGATTGTTTTCTCTACTTTACTATTCGAACTCGACTGGTTGGCTACTACGCCAATGATTTATATTGTAATAATATGCATTCAACATCTACAAAAAAAATATAAAATATGATATGAAGCAAAAATTTAATATACATAGTATAAAAAAATGTCGCTATATGAAAGTTAAGATTTTAAGAATATGCATTTTTTTCAATAAAATTGCCTACATTATACATTTTTGGTTTTTTAAACTCACCATTGTGCATACAGCCCGGAATCCTAGCTTGGTCTCGAGAGCATATTGAATAATATTCAACTCCTACAACTCCCTATCCTTAGTAATTAGTAGTTATTATAGTCGATAGTCACACACATGACGTCCATCAGGCTTACTGTCATTTTCGCAATTTCAACTTTAGACTTATTGTGGGGGCTGAATATATAAACGGTAAGCAGACCCGCGGGGGGCCTTGGCCACCACAAATCACCATTCATATTATCTTACCTTATAAATTTATAATATTACTTCATAATTTGATAACACTTTTTTTTTACTAAAATACCGTACACTTACTTATCATACAAAATTCTTAGGCCTCAAAAATACATATTGTATTTACCTAAATACGTATATATTTAGTATATACTATCGCGATAAGTGATTGCAATAATAAAACATTGTAATAATAATTCCCAATCATTTAAGGTCAAAATTATACATTTATTTCTATAATATCAGAGGTGATTTATATTTTATAATTAACACGGGCGTCTCATAATATATAATATTGTGTAAGTATAAAAAAAAGGATGTCGCTCTGCTGTACATTTGGTGTCATTTGGATGGTAGGTATTCAATTTCAATTCAATGATAAATTATTATTGTATACGAAAAACGATTTTAAACAGAGACTGTGTGTCAGTCTAGGATATTTTGTATTGTTATTACTTACGATATTAATAAGGTAGTAGACGGTAAGTTGAATTAATATTATCCTTAAATTATCGATGATGCTGGTAAAATATTAAATAATATACTTACGTAAAATTGGACTGTTTTGGAACTGAATTACGAGTTACGACAAAATGACAAAAATCGTTATTTTTTGTGTTAATATGTAATTTTGTACAAATTTTACGTATTTTATCAATTCATATACTTCATAAGGTTTTCAAAAATAATTCGACTTGTTTTAATCAGTTGACTGACATTTTCAATTTTCATTTTTTTTTCATTCTTTTTTCTATAAATGTCAATAAAATGTTATTAGTTTGGTCAAAAAGCGTGCAAGTTTAATACAAGACTCTTGATAATAGATATATTGGTTCAATAACAGTTGAAAAATATTAAAAATACCTATTTTACATGTTTTTTATAAACATTTAAAGTTCAAATTTTGACAACATTTTATGAAATTAAAAATTGAAAAATGATTTTGTAGTTAAAAATGTATTTAATTTTTAATTTTTATAATATTATCATATATATTATAATATTATTAAAATTACTAACTGTACACATTTACAATGTAGGATTTTGAAATTGTATGTCCTAGATTTTTTGGGGGTAGTGACTAAGCCCCCCCTCAATTTACGCCTATGCTTACTGTCCGTCCCAATACATGCTACGGCGGAGTTATACAGTTCACTTCAAATGACGTGTGATTTCAGTCTTATGCTTTCTTAAGTATTCTCCTTCAGATGTATATTGTTTGATTTTATTATACATTTAAAAAATTATTTATACATATAATCGTCATCGTGCATTTGTACTCCACTTGATGCGCACGGTTTTGTGCATTAATTCCCAGAACTATAGCTAAATCGAATATTGCGTTAGGAATTGGTTTTAAGCCCAATTTGTGATATAGTATTATATTAGGTAGGTAAACATAATCTGTAATAACTGCTAATAAAAAACCAAGAGATTTCTATTTTGTTTTTTTAGTACAAAATTAAACAACAATCATTGAAAAAAAAAATTTCAATATTTTATTATTCAATACAAAATTTAAATATGGACAAAACATAGTCAACTTACTACTATTTTAAAAGTGTTCATTGTATATTAAACAACTTAAATTATAATTAATACTTAAAGTAAATGCAAAAAAAAAAAGAAATAATTATTTAATGGAAAAAAAACTAAAATTATCATGACATTTAAATAGTAAATACGGATATAAAATAATTGTAATAGTAAATTATTATAAACTATATACACGATACGGAATCATGAATAATATTGTTATTTGTACATGTGACGTATGCACCATGTACACCTACTATTTATGGGAACAAAACACCTAACCACATCAGTTAGACATTAGTCTTAACATTTTTTTCCTGGGTAGGTAGGCTCAATATTTCGATTGACATCGTCAATAAATATTTTTACTGAATAAAAAGTGAACTGTACATCATAATAAGTGCATGCATTTTAAACCGAACATTATACTAATTATTACAACATAACTTAAGCATAAAACAAAAACATTTTTAAAATAAAAAAGATTTCTTTTCAAAATAAGATTGGTACTTTTTTGCACGGATTACTTATAATTATTAGTTGTTCGCCAGAAGGGCGGGGGCGGGTGCCAATTGTTTCGGCTCTGGTAGCTATTTCGTATCGTTCCTAACCGAAGTTTAGCCAATTGTTGCTGTCGGCGAGTACCGACTATTGGCGGCGGCGGGGGTGGCTGATGGAGTGGAAGGTCAACGCCGTTGCTACTGCTGCTGCTGATGCTGCCCGCCAACGGCTTCGGCCAGTCGGCTCGGCTTCTGCCGCACCCGGTCCATTCTTAATTGTTGCGTCGACGCTGGGACGGGCCAGCCCCCCAAGATTGGTATTGTTGTGTATTTCCATTCAACAATGCCTTTAACTGCTGGAAAACACGCAGGATATCATTCAGCGAAACGAACGGTGTGCCATTCTGGTACACCGACCTGTGATGTCCGTTTGCCAGCAACACGGCCAACTGTTCCCTGTCAAACACATGAATTTATTAACCTCTTCCGAACATAGTTAGTAGAGTAGCAGGAGTACAGTGATGATTAAAATGAGGAGGATAAGAGACACTTACGAGTTTCCACAGAATATCGACGTATTTAAGTATCTGCTTAAAGCATGAGCGCAACTCGCGACAGTGGTGGTGGGCAACAATGTCTCTACTAGATCGTCGATTATCACCAACCAATCTGCATATATGTAAGGTTTGGCGTTTATGCAATGCAGGATTTTTCCTTGCACTATTACCTTTTGGATCTGTGTCAAATATATATTTATATTTATAATTATTATTTATTTATCAAATACAAACATGCTTAAGTATAATACACATATTATAATAGTTAAAAAAAATATTTTCAGTATTCAAATAAGTCTAAATAGGTAGTAGCTGCTTGTTTCAATAACCTTCTGCACTTAATTTGAAAACATATAGGCCTGTTATTTATTGATATATTGCGATTGGTCAAATAATAAGTATTGATACAATTATTGTAAGAAGTTCAAAAATATTAAGTCAAAAAAAAAATAATAACTTTGTTACAATGTATAAAAATAATGAACACATATTTAGTTGACAGAAAAACTACACAAATGTAAATTATTGGTCTAGAAAAACTAATACATATCCATTAATATGAATGGTTACATAAATGCAAACATAGTCAAAAAATTATGATACTATTAATTTAATGTTTAAAGCATAGTATCTTATGTTTATTTAATGAACAATGAACATAATCAACTTATAAATGTTCTACAAAATTTCCTAAAGTTAATTCCTGTGCTATATTTGTGAAAAAATGTTTACTTGTTTTTAAATATAAGGGTATCAATGCTCTATATTTTATAAAGGTTTGAAAAATAATATTATTTTATTCTGGGCCAAAATGATTTCATTAAGTATCAAAATATTAAACATTGTTACCTTGTATGCAGCATTGTTTGATGTGCCATTTCTTTGCGGCTGTTCAAGTCTTCTCGGCTGTTCAAGTCTTCTCGGCTGTTCAAGTCTTCTCGACGATTCCTGTCTAGAATTAGCTTGCTCAGATGAAGAAACAGTGCTTGGCGGTGGAGACGACGATAAGTCAATGGTATCGATGACAGGAGCAGTTGAGGTGGACGGAATATTCCTCAATGCGTTGCGTTGTTGAGTGTTCCTTAAACGACCATTCACAGGTTGGCGACTATAATATGACCGCTGAGTAGCAATAATTATTTGTTGCTGCTGTTGATAGCGTCGTATTTGTTGCTGTTGTTGTTGTTGTTGTAACTGTTGTAGATAGGTTTGACTAATCATTCTAGTATGCTGAGCGAATAATTGTTGCATTTGACTTGAATGGGACATAACAAAATTGTTATTGGTCATTGGACTGAGCATATTTGGCACAGATTGCCTAATAGGTAAAGCGCTGGGGCATGGAACAGGATTACTAAAAGAAAAAATAATTATTATTCTATTTTTAGATAGGTACTTACAATATTGATTATTTGTATTATTTTGGTTGCACTTACTAAATTATTGGAGCTGGGTTGGCTGGTGGCACAACATGTGTTTCACTGTTCAACAAACTGGTGCCATGAGGCATTGTTCGAAGCTGAAAATCCAATAAAAAATAAAATAAAAACTGTTGTTTTACTGATATATATATTATATAGCCCATAACTTAATATTAATCGTAATAAAAATAAAACACACCATTGAACTCAAATACTTTTTTTATTATAACACATAGAGTAAAACGTGTAGTCAATATTTTTATTAAATTTTAAATTAAATAAAGCATCAAATTGTATTAAATTATAATATGATCCAACATATTAACAGCTGGACTAGTAATTTTAAAATAATTTCAATCCAAATGAAAGGGATGTACTTAATTTTTAATTATTATTTATAAATATATCAACATTAATTTTAGTCTGCAATAACATGAAATAAAACATTGGATTGTTTGAATTACCAACTGAGGAATGACAGTTAGATTATAAAAATTGTTTATATTAAATAAAAATTTAAAAATGCTATTTCTTTTATGGCGACAAAATTATAAAATCAAAAATAATTTAAGGTGTGAGCTTTTAACAATAAATAATTAGTTGAGTATTTCTATATAATAGGTGAGGTAGTGAAGAGAGAAAAAATTAAGAAAGTGAAAAATAAGTACCGAATTACATACCGAGTTATTTCCGGCTGTAATAGGGCAGACATCAGTTGTTGACGGCGGCCAAGTCCGAGCGCTAATTGATTTAACCTACAAAAACATAATTTATTTATTGAGAATTCAGGTTGAAATATTATAGAGAAACATATTATTTTATTGAAATGCATTCACGACACCACCACCACCCACTGTAAAGCGTATAACTAAATGAAAGAAAAAAAGAAAAATTGAATGTTAAAATTAAAAAGCTTTTAAACCATTTTTCCCATATACTTGGTGTAACAAAAAGATACCTATGACATATGATATATGATATATAGTGTCCCGTGAGGATTTACTCACTGTGATATCTCCTGAAATAATGTAGGCATCATAATTGTGATTTTTTACTAAGACTCACAGAGAGAAGCACTACAAATGATTCATATTTTAATTTTATTTTATGTTTCGGTAAAAAAGTTTAAAAAAATATTTTTTTATTCATTATGTAAAAAAAAATTGAAGATAGCCATTATGTAGAGTTCATTTTTCTGAAAATATTGAATTTTAATTTTATTAATCTCCTGATTTTAAATCAATGTTTTAGTTAATAGGTAAAATAGCAAAAAAACGGTTTTTGTACGGGCGGCGGTCCTCCTCTACGGCTAATGGGTATATCCTCACGGGACACTGTATATGATATTTGTCATATCTTTCTGTTACACCCTGTATATATTATTTTGTTAGTTAAAAAATATAGAAATATTAAATGATATTTACTATTAATTATTAACTATCTATTTATTCATATTTAATAGTTATTAAAACGCCATACCCGAGTGTATTATTAAGAGGACGCCACACCCGCATAATATGTGTTGTCTTCGTTTTACAAATACATAACATGGCCAATTTACGTTCAGCAGATTACGTCTTATACCTATAGTCTAAGAGTTAGAGTGAATGTATTATGAAACTTGGTATTACTGTCTTGGTTTTTATGGTAGTTCAATTTTTAACTGAATCATGAGCATTTTTAATTTACTATAATATATCACACACTCATAATTTTGCTAAAAAATTGACCGATCTCAAAAAACCAATGCCATCAAGTTTAATAATAGATCGGTTCACTCTAATTTGTAAACTAACGGTACTAAACGTGATCTGGTGAACGTAAATTTACTATGTTACGCATTGTAACGCCTAGACGGAGACAACACACATGTGGATGTGGCGTCCTCTTAATACTACAAATAATTATAAGCATAACATAAATAATACATTTAAATACACTGTGAAAATACAAGCAACAGTTTTTTTGAAGAACCAAAAATATAAAAGCAATTTGATATACTAAGTACTTAATGCATACCTCTTGCTTTCCTGTGAATCCGTTTTGATTATTGACCATATTCACTTGTGGTTCTATAACTTCTACTTCAGGTGATGGTGCGGTTGATGTTTGAGGAATATTATTTCCAGTTGATACTGGTTCTTCAGAGGGTGGTATGATCCATACACCTGATGGATGGTCATGGTTAGACTGATTAGTTAGGCGACCTGAAAGCTCTGAATCAATGATATTACTGGGCCAATATTCTTCAAAACTCGTTTCTTCTGGATAACAACTCTTGATTTCATTAAGATTGATCATTGTGCATGAGCTATTGGCAAATAAGTCATTTCTGATACCCTGAACCATAAAACAGAACTTAATATAAGTCAAGTCCCAATTTTCGAATTGTATACCGCGATTATCAAAGCGTTCTGTGTTGCCCTCAAAAAAAAATAGTGGAACATATTTTTGGCTATCTTTAACACAATATGGTACAACAGAATATGAAGAATCAATTTTTATGAAACCGAATTTTTCATTTGGTCCACCAGTCCTTTGTATGTTTTTATAGGACAATTCTATAAATGTCCGAAATTCAATAATATCTTCTAAACGAACAATATAATCTTTTCCCGCCACAAACATTTTTTTTCCGTATAAACAGTCAGTATGTGTTTCATTGATGGTATTTAATAACTTAGCTTCAGAGTCAGTGATAAAATGACCTTTTATTGATGTGCATGACGTATAAATATCTGCATGTAAATAATTTATATAGTTGCTGAGTAGCTGAGCTTCAGCCATCCGTACGGATACAAACATTAAATGTTCACCGTTAATTATTCGTTTGATACAGGGTATGTTACATCCTTCAATCAATTTCCAAGAAAATCTACCTATATTGCATAAAAGAACATAAAATAGAGTGTTTTAGAAATTTTGAAAACATGAATTAATTACTGATTGCTTACCTTTTGTACTCTCTATATCTTCACAAACTGTAGGTAATGTTTCTTGGTTATTATTTTGTGTTTCCTTCTTTTTAATTGGTGCATTAGCCATAGGCACTCTTTTACCGGCTCTGTTTATATAACAATTTGCCGGAGAAGAAGCTTGTTTTTTTGCTGCAGCTGCTGCCATTTTTTTTAATTTTTGTTTCATTCTGTGAGCCATTGCGCTGACTTCAGGATCATCGGGCTCACTTTTGGCTCCTGTAAATTAATTATAAAATTATGATTTAATATTATAAGTAAATAATAGATGATATACAAACTTAAAAAATATTTATTTAGAAAATAATTTAAGGATTTTATATGTAAAAGTTTTGAATAATTAAAACTACAAGAGCATTTTTTTGTTTTTAAAAAAAAATTACTTTTGCTGAAATCCATGCTCACTTAAAAATCAATAAATAATACATCCAGGTATTATTTACAAATTATCATAATCAATGAGATTTATTTTAATCACAAAGAGATCAAAAACCTAAATACTTTAAATGTTCTAAGAATAGAATCAAAGTAGTCAACTAAATTTAAAATTCATACTTTATTATTGTAAATAGTGATTCTGATAAATGTACTTGAAAATATTAAAGCTCGTTATCGTGGTTACCTATAGTTGTAAATATTTCCGAACTATGATGAAATGTACATAGAATACTGATATTATTGGTCAACAAAAAAAAAAGAACATTAGGTATCATATGGTTCCTCATAAAAAAATTGAAAATATCAAAATGTAGGTACCTAATTATTATTATTATTTATATTTATTTATAATAAATATAAATATTTTAGTTATTTGTTTTGAGATTATAAAACTTATACTAAGAAAAGTATTTAAGTTATTATTCTAGACCCTAACTAGTTAAAATGTATATTTTACACGTAAGACTGCATTAGATACTTTCTTAAGGGCGCGATACGACACACACACAGCATTTGTCAATCATGACGATTGTATGAATGTTTAATTTTGATTGGAATTTAAATATTTAAAATTAAAACTTTATCCAACATTGAATAGTTATTTAACTTTAGATTCCGAGTGGAGCTTTTTTTATATTATAATTGTAATGTTGAATATATAAGAATTAATAAGTATTCGAGAAAAAATATTTAAATGTTAATACAAATTTTCAACTGTAGAAGTTTTAATATTTAACATTTATTTAACTTACTAAGATTAATAATTATTAAAGTTTGAAAATCAAACATTAACTTGATATTTATATTAATAGTTTAATTTCAATTCTGTGCTCATTAAAAATGAAATGTTTAATATTCAATTTAAATATATATTATAATTTATAAGTATATTATATTATGTAGGTACGTATATTAGTAGAATTTATATCATATAATATATTTAATAATAATATTATGAATATTATAATATATATTTCCAACGAGCCCGCTGTTTCGGTTGCTATATATATAATTAATAATTATAGTTAAAATAAACGTTTTTTGTTTTAATAGTACCTATTATTATATATATATATATAGTTATATAGTTCATATTATTTATTTTACCTGCTGCAGTTAAATACGATCGATATATTTATATACAGTATAGAAGCCACTTATTAGAAACACAGATAATTGATACAATCGCGGTATTGAAACAAAATGTACAGGGGCGGACCGGCCTTATATTAGAACATTGAAAATAAATCGGATTATTGAAACATCACATCGGTTAGGTATTTGAAACAATTGGGAGGGCTGTTATAAGAGCCCGCATGTTTTGTCTCCGTCTTACAAGTGCGTAACATAGCAAATTGTACACTCGGCAGAGCACGTGTAGCTCCGTTAATTTAAAAATTAAAGTGAATTGATCTCTTATAAAATCTTAAGGTAAGATTATTATCTAGGCAACCTCATAGGATTTTTATTATATTTTTATTTTAACGCGAGTTATAAGTATTTTAAGATGTATAAAAAATTTACAATTTTAAAATACCCATAACTCGCGTTAAAATTAAAATATAATAAAAAACCTACGAGGTTGACTAGATAATAATCTTACCTTTAGATTTTATAAGAGGTCAATTCGCACTAATTTTTAAACTAACGGAGCTACACGTGTTCTGCTGAGCGTAAAATTTGGTATGTTACGCACTTGTAAGACAGAGGCAACACATGCAGGTATTCACCATTTGTCCGTGCGATAACCAATGTAATTTAATCTTTGCTATCGTTACGTTTATATTTGGAATATACTATCTTAAGTGCAGTACGTTCTATACGATGTATAAGAATGCTCTTTTCTATAAGTATCGTTGGTTTAGCTTCGGCGTGCGTACGTAAAGGTGGTTTAAAAGTGTTTCGTTATTCTAAAAATGTCTAAACGCCAAGGTTTAAGTTCTAAACAGAAGTTCAAGTTATTAAAATCACACGATGTGCTTCCAAAAATATATACATTTGTACATATGTAATTTTTTTAAATTAAACATACATTTTTCGCGCATTTTTCATTTTTTTTTTTCGTGGTACAAATCAAACCATAATCGCTTATTAGGAACAATCGGTCAATTGGCACATTTCACTTTGGTCCCAAAGTGTTTCTAATAAGCGGCTTCTACTGTACATACCAGATATACTCTTCATATATATTTTACTTATAACAGAGGAGCTATTGATGAAAAATGCAAATAATTTTTATAATAATAAATAATGCAGTATAATTTATTGATGTATATTATAGGTATTTAAATTCTTAATCTATCAATCCCAAACCCCTTCTCAGCTGAGTGCTTACTCTTGGCAGTGTTAAATATAAAATAAATAATAAATAAAAAATAACATATAAAAGACAGATTTGAAAAGCGTTGTATTATAATATAACGTAAAATTGTTTATTGAGTCACTTCCACACTGGTTAAAATTTACGTTGTGCGTTCTAGTTTCTTGTAAACTGTAGAGTTATTATTATTGTAAATACGATAGGTAATTATTTTATGCGTTATAGTGACAGTATACACCGCAGAATAAGAAATAATATTGCTTATTTCACTGCGTAATATGGAATGTTGTGGATGCAGATAGGCAAAGCATATACATTAATAGACGTTTAGTACGGACGTTAACGTGGTCGGTTGACTACATGGTAATTACAACGGTTATTGATTGACAACCATATAACAAAATACATGCATATTGTTGTACATATACATAATAAAATTATAAAAATCAAAACAATGATGCAAAATTTAATCAAGCCGAATCAGCAAAATTGCTACGACTACATAAGGCGACGTCTGCGACGGGAGCGGGGTTGTTCAGTTTTTGGTTCACGCATTGTCGTGGCTAACGAGCAGTATTTGACGTTTCTTTTTTATTATTTGTTTTTTTGATATTCTTTTATATATTATATTTAATTCTTTTAACCAAGTGTTACTGTTTTTCTTTACGACTATTTTAGAGTATTTTATCTTGTGTGTAAAGAGACGTTGGTGGTGGAAAACACTTTTGAAAAGATAGTAATAGACACTGTAATACTTACTTTCTCGTCCAGTACTCGTTATCGTGGTCAGTCGATAAAGAGTAAGACTTTGCCTAGGTTAAAGATATCTCACTCTCAAACATCCAGTACTCGTCATCGTGGTCACCAAAAGAATAATTTAAATAAAGTTCATACAGCAGGTATCGATAATTTACTTGTTTGACGGTTAGAGAATCGGAAACCGAACCATATCTGTTACATACGTCAAGCGTTTGCGTGGCGTATACGACAATATCCTACTCCCCTAGCCAATGGCTAGTCATATTCCTACAGCAGTCATCAATGGTTATTTTGGTGCTGTTATTCCTTATTGTCGTGCGTTCAAGTTACCAAGTATTAAATATTCAACTGTCGACACTGAGAGCCGTGAGAAGCCATAGTACCATTTAATCACTAGATACGCATGTTACCGTCGTACCGAGTACCTAAGTCGTAAAGGCGCCCAAACCGCCTCATACTCTCTCATTCTCCATTGTTGTGCTTGTGCATTTTCCAAAAAAAAATGTTTTCGTCCAAGTTTTTTGACTTTTGTATATACCAAGTCTATAACTCGTGTTATAACTCCTTATATACGTTTGTTAGTTTTGCTATGCTCAGTAGAGTGTATAGACACGCGGTTAGTGGTTACTATTGTAGTATTGTATGAAAAATCAGTTTATAATTTTCAAATAAAAATATTTACGAAGTAATTAAAAATTGTTATGCTATTTGGGTCAGGGCATTTTACAGGTACTACACTAGTTATGTACTTACCTAATTTTTTTTAAATGTTTTTTTACAGTATTTTTTTAGTTTCTTTGGCATTAAAAATATAAATGATTAGAATTTCGGGTAATAATGAATACCCGCAATAACACGCAGGTACAATACCAAGAAAAAATATTAAAAATGTTATAAACTGAACATGAAAAATACATATTGTATAATAGAAATAAAATAAAATATTGTTTAAAAAATTACAAGAGTGTTGGTAAAAATGCATAAGACATTAATTCACGAAATCGTATAGGTGGGTTAATTATTCTTGAACTTTTTCATTCATTTTGTCATTTATACATTTTTCTTTATTGCAGTTCCTTTTTTCAATATTTCTGAGCTTCTCATTTTAATATAATATGTGCCGATTTGTACGTTTTTGAAAACTTCTATTGACTAATAAATATTTGAATGAGCTGTGTACACACAGAATTAAAATGCAAATGAAACGACTCGAAGGAATTTGTGGTTCTCATTATCGACTCATGCAATTATATCTCTATGTATATAAAGGAAAGTGTACTTTAGCAATAAACAACGCAGAGCGGAACCTAGTTGAGTTCTCGAATTTAAATTTGGAGAATAGATTAATATCGTAATGTCAAGTTCCAATAAGAAAGGATTTTTCAAAATTTTGATTTTAAGGGATTCAAATCAGCAAAAATAAACTGTTTACGTATAAATTAATAATTATATAGGTATCTATATTCTATAATATACATTATACATATTTTATAGCACGGCGACCTGTGGGTTTCAATGGCGACATGCAACCATAACTTTTTGTCCGTCTAACTACGTGTTTGATGGTCGTGTAGATATGAATTGTTCCGAGAAGTAAAATTCTACAATCTATCTAAGTACATAAAAATTAATCCCCATTGCCATTAGTCGAGGCATCGTGCTTATCGCTTATCATTTAAAACAGATCCATTTATTTTCTACCCATGATACAAGACTGTTAATTTATAATTTATTAGTGCTCATTTCATTGTGGAATCTATCGGAAGATTAATGAACAATTTTACAGTGAGTTTTTTGATAAGTGTTTGTTTATCATGGTTAGTATAAGCCAGGGGGGGGCCAATACTTCGGGCCATAAAAAAAACTTATTTTACCACGGGCCATAAAAAAAATGTTACTTTACTCATCAGAATTTTAGGTATAGGTATATAATTTCACATTAAACGACGTTTTTATTGTACTCAATAATTTCAATGACTTTCTTTAATACTTAACCTAATAATTACTACAAATGAAAAAAAAATTATATCGGCTTACATTTCCAAACATTATGTGGCGGCGGACGAATAATTACTGTGCTCGTTGCGTAACCAATATTATCTACACTGTACATTCTACAGCCATAGTGATCGTACGAAAATAAGACTAGTTACGATAACGCTGTATCTCATATTATTAATTGACATTGTAACAACAAAAACGTTACGGATGGCGATACGGGATTAAATATGAAAAATGTATTCTGTATTTTTTTTTTTTTATGTAAATTAAAATTTTTTTTTACGAAAATATAAAATATTATAGTTCTTTCGCGGGCCAGGTGTTAAATGATGCCGGGCCGAAGTTGGCCCTCGGGCCACCACCGGTTTAAGCTATCACGCTCAAATTTTTAAACAAACTTAAGTCACCCGCGGGCTGCCGTGCCATACAATATGTGTATAGGAGGAATACAATTAGCACGTTTAGTTTTAGTTTAATTAATAACTAGTTTCCCGTCGAACTTTCTTAATTTTTTAGTAGAACTTGATATTTTTTTAAATGTTTTTGGTTGCCGTTGGTTAATCGGGCAGTTCAGGTTTCAGCATGCATCAAATCGAATTTTAGTACATATATAGCCTACCAAGGTGGCAGTAGGCTGAGTTACACTTATCGCCACTCATCCGGATGTACACAATCAAAATAATTAATACAATCAAAATTAAACATAATATCTCTTTATATAAAGGAAAGTGTACTTAAGCAATTATCAACGCAGAGCCGAACCTATTTAGAAAGAAGAGCTGTAGGGAAAACACGGAATAGCTCAATTATACAAATAGCGTTATCGAAAAATAATATTAATTTTCTTATCGGTACGCGATAAACGTGTTTAACTATACAAATTATAATCATAAGTATAGAATATTTTTTTTATAACATTATGTGTATAGAATGATTTGAATAATTTTTAAAAACTATTATTATTATTATTATTTCTGTTTTATTTTTAATTCAGCTTATACTACTACTACTAATTAGCAATTGATAGCATTAAGTAAAATACATTTTTTCTTCTTTAAAACACAACAATGAGTGTTGATTTCAGAATTCAATTTTGAGAAAGCAAAAACTACACACGGGCAAAGTCGGGCAATTCGGCTAATTAAACAAAAACAATTTTTATTTATTCGTTTGTTTTAATACAGTAATAGGTACTTGACGAATTATTTTTCAATTGCACTAATAAAATCTAAGATATCTATATACACATTGGTGACCCTATAGGAGCCCCTATTCACTCATCGACGCCCAGGCAAAACCACAGCGTCTAGAGACTTGACATTTTGTATAGAGGTTCCTCGAGCAATGTAGGGGCGCAGTAAGAGAGGATTTTTCAAAATTCGACATCTAAGTCGGACGTCGGTGGTGTGTTCCACGCCATTACAGTTTTCATATTTTCATAATTATAATATTACGCGTATAGTATTATATACTATATATATGGTACAGTTAAAGTGTTGAATCAGTTAGTTTATGAAATAACTAGGTAATTTATAAAATAACTAAAACTTGTAGGTAATGTATATAATTTATACTTTAACTAGTTATTTTATACATTCCCTGGTATCACTTCGTTAATGTGTCAAATTGTAAATAACAAAATATAATAAATATAGTTCTAACATTTTCATCAATTTAATATAACAAAATCAGATAAGATTGACCTAACCTTTTATTTTTTATTTATTCGATACCTACCTACACATTATAATTACAAGAGTGTTATTACAACTATACTCTCGATCCCAGTTCACAGTTCACAGTATGTTCAGAAAATTTGTTAGCTGTAGAAGTTCCAAATAAAAGTATTACATTAAGATCTGCGGCAACTGCGCAGTCACTGGGAACTGGTCAGGGTTTTTTTTAAGTGAACTTGTACCAAAACATGTGGCACGAAGCGATATGTTTGTAGAAAAAAAAAGTATTGTGCAACTCTAAATGCCATAATAGCTTTACATGAACAAATATAAATAAATAATATAACTATAATTAATTCAGTAAAATAAAATATTTTAATATATAGGTACTTTAAATTTTAATGTATTTTAAACTTTAACGGATATCAAACTGAAATTGTATATACTAACTAGATATTCTATGAAATAACTAGTTAAAGTACAATTTTCATGTATTGTTTCATACTTAAACTAACATTCGCAGGTAATTCATGAACTACCTAGTTATTTCGTAAAATAACGGAATTCAACACTTTAACTGTAACATATATATCATAGACGCGCGTGTCGTCTTTCATTCGTTCTGTAATATCACGGAGTAAAGCTATACATAGGCATAACTATTTTGTTTAATAAACAAAATGTATAATAATCGTTCGGACTGCTAGAGATACGTCAGCCGAACTAGTCTCGTTTCACCACTTGCTCCGTGTATTGTTGCTGTCAGGTCATCGATAAAGTAAAATATTTTATATTACATTTTGTTTTACATTCTAAAATATACGTTAAATTATATTCGGTATAACTGTCTTGTCGAACATCCTAATCTTCTAACCTTCCCCCGTTTGGTACAGATCTATCACTACGGATACACAATTACACACAGTATACCAGTAATGATAGACAATAATTTAATTGTTACCGCGTAACATTTATGGCGGAGACGCCGAATTTCTAAAAATTTTTTTAGAGAACGTAATTTGATATAAACAAATTTCGTCGTGAGTAGAAACAATATGTATAGTTATACGGGTATATTTTATTTATATTGGTTAACCTAAATTTATTTATATTATATATATGTCACAGATAATTAATACAAATATCTAGATAATCATAAGAACTTCTTAGTTAGTTAATTAAATAAACTATAAAATACAATATTACAATTATTAGTACAATTAAAACACTATAATATTCACTACAATATACAATACAGATTGCCAATCTTCAATAAAATATTAGAATATTAAAATACTATAAAATATATATCACAAAAAAATATACTGGCATACAACAAATTATAAATATTTCTATACAACCGAATCATAAAATGGACTATAGAACAACTGTCATAAAACTCCGAACATATTCAGGGAAAATTACGGAGGACGTAATACAATATTTTCACTCATTTGCGCGCATGCAAAACAAACAAATGGGGGGGGGGGGGACGAAAAACTAATTACGATACCATTATATTTAAGAGACCAAGCAGCAAAATAATTTGATTGAAATGGGAAAAAGTAAAAAACGCTTTTATAAATCATAACAACTCTGAAGATCAAATTGAACTTCTTAGAGACTATTTATATAAACGAACTAAAAACGTGGACGAAAATATACAAAACTATACATTAAATATACTATCAAAATGTAATAGGGTAGACAAAAATATGTAGGAAAACAAATTATTAAATGTATTTTAAAAGTTTTACCAGATGAAATAATATTTTGGAAAATTGAATCCAAAGATAAAATTACGTAAAACTTAAAAATGTTCGAAATTTATCAAACAATGAGATCAAACAATCAAAATTCCGAATTACAAAGATTAATAAAAGAAAACGAAATCTTAAAAAATACAACACAACACAATTAACCATATTACAAGTCAGCCACATAACGAACGGAACGTAGATTCAGCAATGAAAAATGAAATAATGGAATTAAAAGAAATGGTAATATACTTATATTATTAATGAATAACACACCCCAAAAATTAACGGTAAATAAACAAAAAAATTGCACATATTGTGGTTATTTAAAAGTTACAATGTTATAAAAAAATGAATAAAGATAACATTTGCACATTCTGTAGACTTAAGTTCCATACCGAAGACATATGTTACAAAAAGTGCAACCAAAATAAAATTAAAACACAACCAGAAAATAATATTAAATGTTATACATGCAAAAGCACTTCCCATTACCCATCTATGTGTTCTATTCCAAAAAAACTAGTAACGTTTGATCAATTAGCAGGGATCGATCAAATAAATCCAAAACTCGATAAAAATTTAAATAACAGAACTATAAATACCTATTACCCAAATAATATCC
This sequence comes from Myzus persicae, assembly GCF_001856785.1. Classification (NCBI taxonomy): domain Eukaryota; kingdom Metazoa; phylum Arthropoda; class Insecta; order Hemiptera; family Aphididae; genus Myzus; species Myzus persicae. The sequence goes on along the minus strand of NW_019104145.1, from coordinate 77,101 downwards.
AAAAATTATGTCTAGAAGGAATAATTAATTAAAAAAAAAAAATAACGTTAGTATTTTACACGGGAGCACCTGTAACATTAGTTAGAAAAGATTTAATAAACACGGATAACGTGTAGTACCAACTCGTATAACATTACACACAGCTAACGGTAGGCCATTATTAACAATAGGCGAAATATCATTAAAAATTATTATCGGAAATCATAATTTTGTACAAAAATGCGTAGTTGTAGACTCTTTATGTACACCAATATTAATCGGATTAGATTTCATTTACACAATTCAAAGTAATTATTAATTTCGACAATAGATCGCTGTCTATAAACGAGAAAAAAATTAGACTAGCTTAAGAATTTGATATGTATGAACAAAATATATTCAAACACTGGAATAAAATGAATAATAAGATAAAAATAAATAAAGAACAGGAAATAGCATTTTTAATTACAAAACTACAAAAAGACGGCCAAGTAATAGGTGACGGAGATTGTGGTTTACACTCATTGGAAACAATATTTAAAAAAAAACGACTACTAAAACTTTTAATTATACCTACCTAAAAAACAATCAGGATATCAATTAGTAAACGAAAATTTAGCTGCGGTTTGTGACCATTACCATATAAACTTGCTAATTATTATACAATTAATAAATAAAAATAAAAATCCGCATTACTTATACTATAAAAAATGTAAGCGACCAACTGTAGCAATTTATCACGAGAATGATTATCACCGGAGACCTGGGAATCATATAATAAACACAATACCCAACCAAAAATAGACCAACACAGCATAATATTTATAACAGAGACACCCAGTTTAATAACAAGAATAACAGATATAACAAAATACTTTCAGTATGAAAGTGAAAAATTAAACAATTAATAACCAACACATGAAAAATAAAATCAAAACACACAAAGTCAACTACTCGATCACACAAGTGATCACAACTGTGACTCAAGTGTCACAGATAATCGATTCCCACACACCTGCAACCAACGCTGAACCAGCATTAAAAACCAGTGAAAAAATACACCCTAATGAAATTACAATAAAAAATGTTACCGGTTTTTCAAGTTTTTATCTCTTACGCGGATATGGACCAAACAAAATATTCGTATTTCAATATTGCCCCAACAAACACCACATCAGATATCATACACGGGTTAAACAAATTTCAAACGGTCAGAAATGAACTGTCCAACATTATAAAAATAAAGTTTGAAATATCAAAAAAATAGCATGACAAAAAAAATAAAATCATTGTTAATTTTGAAGTAGGAGAAAAAGTACTACTGAAAATTCCTATGAAAAATAGTCAATTCCAATACAGATATGATGGACCTTAACGAGTCGTAAAAAAAATAACACGAAACACTTATTTAGTACAAGTCATAAAAAAACGGAAAATTAACCGTTGATTATAAACACGTAAGCCAAATAAAAAAAATTCGATCACAGTACACCGAATATCAGTAATGAAGAGGTAGATATATTAATTAAACCATCACTACCTAAAAACGATAACAATGCTAACCGTAATAATACGATTTAATGCATTACGGTCGTATAATAATAATAACAACATTTATACTAACAGTATAATACCATACGACAGTAAATTAACATACAAACATACCTACGTCAACATTTTCGCACTACTCACTCATCTTTTAGACTAAAAATATATAAAAACATATAAATATCTAAAGTAAATAATTTTACAAAAAATAATAAAATAGAAGGTGGATGATCTGTGACATATTTATATATATATATATATATATATATATATGTCACATAATTTAATTGGATTATAAAATTATTATGACAATTGGCGACATGCTGAAGGTCAGCGATGAAGCCGGAATCAAAAATAATGAATGTAAATACAGTTGTCTTCACTATAGTATTTACAAAACTGATATGTATTGTACTCGCAATTATTAATAACAAAGGTGGGCATTAACTAGTTAGTTTGTTTTATAATTAACTTATGAACTTTACTAGTTTAATTTACAGTTGAAACGACTTAGTTATTCTCAGTTGATTTAAAAAAAAAAACCAATAAGTTAAAAACATTTTGAAATTTTTTGTTTATACGTAAATATTACCATATCAGTATAAAATAAAAATAATCCAATGCTATAATAACACAAACATTTCTGTACTTTTTCTTGATAGCATAATTTTGTGTATATTAATATATTTTATTTATTAGAAAGGCTATAAGCTATTATCATTTTATAGTATTAGTTGTTTGCAGTACAAATAAGTAATAACAATAGTTTATTATCGATAAGAGAAATACAGCTGACCACCAGATTTTGAAAATTGGAAAGAAAATTCTAAAAATAACTTGAAAACTAAATCATCGTTTAAAGTAAATAGGTATAGAGTATAGACGTTATAGTTGTGTATAATATATACACGATAATTGATACTATTATGCTGGTCTATACTTGTAGACTATAATACAATACAATATTATGAATTATAGTGCGCTTGCATCGGCCAGTCCCTTACGTTGTTCGTAATCGTACATATAAATTAGAAACTAGAAAGACACATTCACTCTTTATGTGATTTACTTAAAACAAAAATAGATTAACTTTTTTAAAACTGAGTTAAGTTAATTTTTTTTCTATGTTAACTTTTAACTTATCGATCTTGTGTCCTCTTAACTTAACTTGAGTTAATTATTTTCATTTACTTGCCCACCTTTGATTAATAATAGTAGATAGTACTAGATACTACCTAGATATATTTATTAAAAAGTATCGGTTTTTTTTGTTTAAGCTGCAAAGTAATCAATTACTGTAAGCCATTATTTAAATGTATAAATGTGTGATATGTATGATTTAAACGTAAACATTATAATGGCACTTTTCTTCAAAAAAAGAATGTGTCAATACAGAATTATATAATGCATGTATTTAATTTTCAGTTTTTATTAATTTTACACTATAATATAACCTATTGACCTACTATTATAAAATAATATATATATATTGTATAATTTATTTTAAAAATACACCCATAATATTGTAAACCATAACTCAAATGTATTAATTCGTGACTGTAAAAAATGTATAATGAATGTAAACATTGAGTTTACATATGATATTTTTCAAAAAAAAATTTTAATTAATAAAACCAATGATCAGCACAATTAATTTTAAAAAAATATTTCAAAAAATGATAAAGGTAGTACTTTTACAATGTATTCTTTTAAGTCATCCACGGCATACAACGACACAAACATTTTGTAAAATATTCAACAGAAATACCAATTTACAAGGAGCAGAGTTTTTCAAGAAAAAAGAAGTTATAGTAAACAACAGATACCTATAAATATCTGTAATAACATACACCCTTATCTTGTTGTTGAAACCAAATTTTACTCTAAACCGGAAACCGATATATCAGACATCTCAAAAACAAAATATACCATTGAATGTATGAAAATTAAATTATATAAGCATTACGAATGTTTTTGACACGCGTTTAGAACTAACTTATACTTTAGTACAAATATATATAGCACTTAAATCAATTAAATTAAAATAAAAGGTTAGTATTGTAATGGCGTGGAACATATTTTTATAATTATAATATTACGTATAGTATTAAATACTATACATATATCATAGACGCGCGTGTCATCATTCATTCGTTCTGTAATATCACGGAGTAAAGCTATATATATTAGGCATAACTATTTTGTATAATAAACAAAATTTATGATAATCGTTCGGCCTGCTAGGGATCGTCGTCAGCCGAACTAGTCTCGTTTCACCACTTGCTCTGTGTATTGTTCCTGACGGGTCATCAGTAAAGTAAAATAATTATTTTTTTTTTTATTGATCTTGAGCCCGGAAACTGTGGCCATTAGCTATTAGTATTTAGTAGGTATTGTAGGTTTTTAATTTGTATTGATGGTTTATATTGTATATTTTTTGACGGTAGGGGGAACACGTGTGTGTTTGTTTTTGGCAGAATTTCGAATGGGGCACCCGTAGGTATCCACCATGCCCCGGGGGTGGGGGAATGGCAGCACTTGTTCTCCGGTCGACGTGACTTGTCCGGAGAAAAATGCCACCCGGTGGCCGAGGATCGAACCGCGACCGGCTGCGTCGCAGCGGACGCGTCAGACCACTCGGTCACTTTGTCCCCCTAAAATAATTTATATTACATTTTATCTTACATTTTAAATAAACGTAAATAGTACTCGGTATAACCACCTGTCTTGTCGAACATCCAAATCCTCTCGAAATTCCCCCGTTTGGTACAGATCTATCACTACGGAATACGGATACATAGTTACACACCGTATACCAGTAGTGATAGACAATAATTTAATTGTTACCACGTAACACTATATTATTTAGAGACCGGATTTTTATGCTATTACATATTTTTACTGAGCGCATGCAGTTTCAATTTGATAAGATTTCTCGACGATTCATATACCTATGAACTGATATACAAAAGTTTTTAGAGCATGAAAAAGAATATTTCGACGTTAAAGAATATTTTGTGCAAAAAACATATTTTAGGGAATATTTCGGCATTTTGGAGTTTAATATTTGTATATTTCATAAAAAAATCTAATGGTTTAAAAAAAAATGCAAAAATATTTTTAATTTATATTATTTATTAATTATCATGATTTATGACGAAATATTGGCTCAAATCAATATTGATAAGAACATAACATTGATAAGAAAATCAGTAATTCCCGAGTTCAAAGGGGGTAGGTAGCACTAATTATGTTTTTTTTATTATTATGCAATTATTTTTTATTTTTATTATATAAAACTTGTTATTATTATTGTTATTTTGAGTTCATAAAGCTGAACAATATAAGTTTGAGCTGTTTAGGTACATACAATTATTCTGTTATTCAACTTTTTTTTTTTTTTTAAGCTTCGGCAACTGAGGCCATTAGCTGTAATAGGATTTGTATTGTAGNCTAATTATGTTTTTTTTATTATTATGCAATTATTTTTTATTTTTATTATATAAAACTTGTTATTATTATTGTTATTTTGAGTTTATAAAGCTGAACAATATAAGTTTGAGCTGTTTAGGTACATACAATTATTCTGTTATTCAACTATATATGCAATTATTTTTTTTTTATTATTTAAAACATGTTATTATTATTGTTTTTGAATTTTTTATGAAGAAGAATATTTTTGCATATAAAAGATATTTTGATGAAATTATAGAGCATAGAAACATTTTATTTTTAGGTTTTTAAGAGCATATAAATCCTGACTCTAAATTTATAATACACGGGGAACGCCGTGACGGGGCAGCTAGTCTATATATAAATGAAGGTATACTTTAGCAATAATCAACACAGAGCCGAACCTATTTGAGTCATCGAATTTAAATTTTAAGGATAGATTAATATCGTAATGTTAAGCTCCACTAAGAAAGAATTTTTCAAAATGTTGATTTTAATTCGTTATAAATAATTAATTGTATATCTAAGTACATATTTTACCACCATGTCGTCTTGCGGGTTTCCATAGCTACGTGCCACTATAAAGTTTCGTTCATAAAATTTTGTGTTCAGTCGGGGTGTTGATATGAATTGTTTCGAGAAGTAGAATTTCACAATCTATCTATATCTATATATATATATTAATACCTACTTCCATTACTCGGAGCATCACGTTTATCGCTTGTGGTTAAAATAGATCCATTTATGATGTAAAATGGTGAATTTATAATTTCTTAGTGCAATAATTTCACAGTCGATTCAACTAGAAAATTAATGGCAAACGCGGTTCACGTCATAAATTATGTAAATTAAGATGAAAATTTGACAACTACATTATGACTCATAATGTATTCGTCAAATATGGTGAATTTATATTTGATTTTGGTGATAAGTTTGTTGTAAATATTTAAAACGATTTGTATAATTCTTTTTTATATTTTGTGATTTGTGCCTACACTGATTGTTATATAAATGTAATAATAATATAACTTGTGTGGCTTGGCGTGCAACGTTGGCTGCTACCCGCGGAATTCAACTGGGAGTAAGTAACGGCCACAACTACTAACTCCCGGATAGGTGATCACCCGGATTCGTAGTAGTTAAAAACCTCGCCACACATACACGTGTTCGCTACCTACCGTAACAACCCTTACAATCATAAAAACTACCTACCATATCAACCTTACCCCTACTACAGTTCACAACCCCTATAACAGCTAATGGCCTTAGTCGCCGGGCTTAAGTTCAATGAAAAAAAAATGTATATATATAACTTGTATATAATACAAGTACAAGTACGTATATATCAATCAAACAATTATTATACTACCTAGTCACGGCATTAACGAAGGTTGGAAAGTGACAGATTTTAAAAGCACTATGTTGTTTAGAATATAGTATTTTGTGTAGGTACCTGTTGAACCCGAAGACCTGCAGATTAAAAATCCGATGTCGTACTAAATTTGTGCAATATAATAGACAATCGAACAGAATTGTCTTCATGTCCCTTCACTATAATACAGAATAACTCTAAAGATATAATAAATAACGCAGGGTCGTGACAAAGACGAGGGTGAGACGTGACCATTTTCGAATTCCCCACATTATGTTATATTAGGTAGGTACAAGTGTATAATATAGTATGTGTTATAACCGTCTGACGCCAACACTCTGTATATATAGATTGTAAGACCATTTTGTTATCTTTTGATATCTTCGGGTCCGACTACATGTATACAATACAATATGGACGCCATCCGGGTCTTGGCATGGACGAGGGTGGAGAGTAGCCGATTTCAAATGCGGTATCTTATATTATATTATATTTTTGTAAGCTGTATATAATAATATGTAGTAACCGACCGATGCCGACGCCCCGTTGATCACGAGTCCGGTTTTGGGATCGTCCTTCCAATAAACCATTATTTATATAATGCACGACCGAACAGACAATACCTTTGAGTGCGTAAAGAATATAGCACAAGTATGAAATGAATTTATACGACCTATCTACATGCGGTCCGGTTCGTCCGCTCTTTCCTTTTATTATAATAAACGTATTGTATCTAAGAAATTCAAAAATATCAACGCTGTAGGTCCATATTGGTGTGCATAAGATACAATCCTATCATTGGAATATATATGAATAGATAGTATTGTTAAAAATAAATGTTTATACCAGAGTACATTATTATAGCTTAAAGTATTTTTCCAACGTCTGATTATACGTTTTTATGTTCTGTAGTTTTGTGGAAATATTTGCGAATTTAATTCGTATGGGTTGTGAGAATTGTTCTAATAATTTTCGTTTGGATTGTATATTTGCTTAAAATACTTTGTTCCTCACTTAAAATAACTCCACACCCGACTAGTGTAGTACCTAGAAAACCCCCAGAACCCCCTAGTGTAGTACCTGCGATTAGACCTCTGTACTTGGGACCCATCTTGGATGCACCGGTTGTGCTTATTTTTAATTTTTTAAACTTGATTTGGTTTTTGTAAATTAAATAAATCATTGTTATAATATTTTATATAAATGGATTTATCATATAAAAATACAATATACCTAAATAAAAAGTACTTCTATGAATAAAAATAAAAGACTAATCTATATCTCAAACTGATCTGGATATCAAATTTTCATATTCCTAATGTGATACTCGTTTGAGTTAAGCCAAAAAACCAATTGATACGATAATTTTATCCTAACACATAAACTAATAAAGATAGTAATAACAACAATATCTAATATACCTATTGTTATCATCAATGCTAATCAAGATAACTAAACCGTGATCGGTAGTATTTAACTTGCATTTCAAACATAATAAAGTATAAAAAATTATTAAGAAAATATCAAAAATAATTATTGGAGTTATAGTATGTAGGTACCTCTTTTAGCATGGGATGAGCTGGAAGAAGCTATTCTTGAAGAAGCCAGTTTTGAAGCGTTCCGTTCCGATCGTCTGGACATGGTGCGAAGGTTGTGGGACAACAAATTACGTTATTAGGTTAAGTTAAGATAGGATGTAGTATTAAAAAAAAAAACTTAATAACTGCGGCGTAAACTGTATAAGTATTGTATAATATGTAAATAATTTATTAGTCGACGAACTACGCAGGGTGGTTAACGGACTGATGTCGACGGTGCGGCGGTGGCTATCGGGAGACCAACAGAGGCACGGAGCGATGCAAACCTGTCACACAAAACGAGCTACTATGTTGACGAAAGAATCACGAATGTAGTCGAGCGGTGCCTGGCCCCAGCCTGCTCGCTAGCGGTGGCGAGAATATGGTGGGAGGGCAGCGGGTCGCAGAGCTCACCAGCCTATACCAGACGAGCATTCGTGCGGGTGGGAGTTTCCTTATGTATGCTACTAGGGGGGAGCAGGCGTGTGTGACTGCGAGTGCGTGAGCGAATTGAAATTATTATCTTATCACGACGGAACCGGTTTTCGGCCGACGGCCGGGTAATTTTGTATCCACTAAACGAGGTTCTCGCCGAGATTTGTATTCACCTCGACCCGTATACGCCAACCAGCCGACGATCGCCCGCTTGTGGTTGCCGGCTCGTTGTATGTAAAACCCTTTAGACTACGATCTAGACTAGCATCCCGAATGAAGGGAAACGCTGCTCAGTAGTCCGAGGAAAAAAATTTCGGTTCATATATTATATAATAATAATAAAAACCAGCCAAGTGCGAGTCGGACTCACTCACGAAGGGTTCTGTACCATTATCTATAAGAACCAGTGGTGGCTCGTGGTATGGTGCACAAGAGCACGCGAACCACTCAAAAAAATAAAAAATAATTAGATTCTTATTGTAAATATACTAATATATAATTGATTATTATGCACATGGTCTGTAATAAAAAAGTTTTTCAGTTTTTTATTTTGAGAAGTGTGTCTTTATAGATTAAATAATTCGATGAGCACAAATTGTTTGTGCTCCGGATTGCCGTGTAAATATTAGCTACATGTCTCTACGCGTCGGTTAGTAATATATATGGTAGTTTGGAGCACATTTATTGTGTGCACCAAACCTATTTTTATCAAATCACAATGTCGATCGTCGAAACAATAACACTGTACTTTATCGGATTATCATCATCCGTGAATTGCGACAGTGTGCTATCAAGGTCAACTATTAACTACTTTAATGCCATCAATATAATATAAAAACAGGTTAAAAATTGACATATTGTTACGAATTTACTATGTTTAGAAAATTAATATTTTTAACATCTTACATAGGTATTTTATACATTTCTTGTGCACCACCTAAGGTGCCATAAGGAGCCACCACTGATAAGAACGGCAATAAAATCATGTCAGTTGTATGGGAGCCCCCTTAAATATTTATTTTATTTTATTATTAGTATTTGTTGTTGTAGTGGCAATAGAAATAAGTCATCTGTAGTCATTTGAACCGTCCAAGTATCACGGTACATGAGATACAGCCTGTTGACAGACGGACGGACGGACGCACTGACGGACTGAAGGACGGATGTACTGATGGACGGACAGACGGACTTACAGACTGACGGACGGACGGACAGCGAAGTCTTAGTTATAGGGTCCCGTTTTACCCTTTGGGTACAGAACCCTAAAAATTATTAGTTTTAAAAAATTGAATTATTATAATAACTAACTCGATAATATATGGAAAAAAATCGAATAGTTTGTTAATACATAATACTGCAGTAGTGGAGATAATTTAAATTTATATGGTTTAGGAAAAATATATCAAAAATATTTTTTTACTTTTCGCTGTTAAAAATGTTCGTGTTTTTTATTTTCACTGTTTATTTTTGCGATTTTAACTGACACCCAATACAAATTATATTAGCCTATACCTGGACATAGTCCTAGCCAGGTCAATTCAATTAGTTCGATATTTTTTGTTGTGCTTTTTTCCAACAGAAATTTTTCTATATACTTTTCATCGTATTAAAACAGCAATATTGTGAACAAGACATTTACTAACAAAGAACGTAAAATTGAAGAAGAAAATAGAGGGGTTAGAAGTGAATTAACTGATACTTTTGTATTTGTCCAGAACACCTTAGGATCTCATTTGTGACGATGAATTCAAAAACGATTGTTCGAAATCGCCGCCTTTTGGCAATACGACGATAACTATTTCTGTTATTTCAGTTCTCCCGCAATATCATGATTACCAACATATTTTACGGCGCTCATCCCCGAAAAATGAGCTCGTCGAATACGAGCTAAATACGGCGACTTTTAATGTTAATTGCGCGCCATTTTTCGCGTTACGCGTGTTACGGGAGGTCGCTAATGTAAATGTTCGTAGTTTCGCCATCAAACGTAAGTCGACTACATTTTTTACGACGCCGATACCGCAGACGGAGCGCTTAGTATTCAGACGGAATTAATATCTGTCCTCGCTGATGTGGGTTTTGAGTTGCGAAAATGATCGAGTAATAGCTCCGTCGTTTTACAGGCTGTTCCGGACAAGTTCCGGACGGTTAATCGACCACCTTCGCTGACGACGAGGGCGGCAATACAAAGGTCCTCGGGTTGTCATGGTATACCGGAGGCGATTATTTCTGTTGCGAAGCTAATCTCGATATCGCGACTATGTTCACTAAGCGCGGTATTTTGTCACTCGCTGCACGCTTTTTCAACCCGTTGGTACTGTTTGCGCCGTCGATTTTCCTTGCAAAACATATAATGCAACGTACCTGGTAATCTAGTTGTTCGTGTGATCAACGCTTACCTACCGACACCCACGACGATTGGTTACGTTTTGTTGCTAAATTGCCCGCACTATTATTGTTGAATTTCTGGTGTCAACAATCCATATTAAAGAAAATTCTAAAAATATTTTATAATTTGCAGCATATTAATTTCTATTGCTTTTAATTATTTAGTCTAATAATAATAAACAATTAACAATAACATAATATTATGTATTTGCAAAAAGTTTTTAGTCATAACTAAAATCGTTATTTTTCGTTTTAAAATTTAAAATTAACTCTTGTTTTGTGCACTGAAAAGGTAGTGTATAAATGTATCACACCAAAAACACTTCGTTATAACTCCGTGTATAAAAAAAGCTAAGTTAAAAAAAAAAAAATTAATAATGATTAAAGCTTTAAAAGACGTGACATAATATGGAAATTAAGTAAAATTACATTTTATAATATAACAAATACCTATGATGACAAAGAAGATCAATTGTAATGTTAAATACTTAGTCGACATATTATGTTTAACTATTTGGCAGGACGTAGAAGTATACTTAAATAAATACAATTAAGTTACCTCTACAGTATTTACAGTAATTAATAATGTATCAACAATATGTTGACTAAGTATTTAACATTACAATTGATCTTATTTGTCATCATAGGTATTTGTTATATTATAAAATGTAATTTTACTTAATTTCCATATTATATCACGTCTTTTAAAGCTTTAATCATTATTAATTTTTTTTTTTAACTTAGCTTTTATTACACGGAGTTATAACGAAGTGTTTTTGGTGTGATATCAACTATTTTTAATGTTGATGTGTTAATTATCTTGTATTCTATAATAATTATAATAATAATTTAATAATAATAATAATCTTTAATAACCGCTTGTCTCCTGACTAATTTTTTTTCCATAATTATAATGTAGACATCTTTTCCACCTCGAGGCCAGTGTTCAATACTTGTTGACATATCATTGCATCTAATCCATTTCTTATTGTGTTTAATAATATTTTTATTATTATTAGCTGTCACCATGGAGTAATAATATCGTCCGTGCATCGTCGTAGTACATCGACTCATCGCTTATCCCCATTCTTCCGTACGCAAAATCGGTCTTAAGGTCCCCACACACTGCAGCGGTGGCGGTAAAATTCATTTGTCTTGGCGGTGCCGCCGCGGTGGCGGTGAATTGTGTCCGGACTCTTTTTACCGCCACCGCCACCGCCACCGCCACCGCCACCGCCACCGCCACCGTCACCGCCACCGCGGCAGTGGGGACCTTTAAAAGTACTTTAACATTTTTGCTTATAACTTACAAACTATCAAACCAATCTGCTAGCGAATTCTTCTGTTCCCACCTGCACAATATTTCTGATCGATTGATACCTCATACTACTTTATATGTTCAGCCGTTTGCCCTGTAGATGTTGGTAAAGAATTGACATAAATTAGGACGATTTTTCAATGTTAAAACTCGGTGTCCTGTTATTATACGTTAGTGGCTATTTCGCTATTTTTTTTTTACTTAGCTTCGCGCCACTACCGTCGCGCTGGATAAATGTATATAGATTATTATGTCAATCAGGGCATCATTCTGGCCTTTTCAAATCGACAATATCATTTATAAAACACAAAATTCACCGGTGTGTGGTATGTACTGTGTAGGAATCTGTATAGTTATTGCGTCCGAAGCTTCCAACGTTCCATACCGTCGTAAGCAAATTGTTCATAAAGACTTGATAGTTTTCGTTAATACGCAAATGTAGTTAATATTTTTGTTGTATTTCTGAAATATTTAGTTGTATTATTTTAATTTATTATTTTTGATTATATATTTATTATTGTATATATTACAAATGTACTCAATGCTATTATCCACCTCGAATATATGCACTCCGTTATATGGTACCTATACTTGGCTATGACAATACTGACTATTGACTTCAGGTTAAAAACAGTTGCCAATATTATAATTGTTTATTAATTATGATGCATAAATTATGAGTGATTTGTTTTTGAAAAATTATTTCAAATAACTTATTAGTCTTCTTAAACGTCCCAATGGCTAATAACTCCTAGTGACGAAACGTTCGTTAACTGGTTTTGTTTATAGCGGCGAAACGGCGCTGGCGAAATGTCTGTTCGCCAAATTTGCTATCAATTATTGCTTACAATTATTGTAATAGGTACAAAGACAAAAAAACTCCCGTGTAGCGTCCTTCTAAGAAACAAACCGTGGTTTGGCCACCCATAGTAATTATTAAATATTTTATGTTATCTAAGTGTTTTTGAACGTTTCAGATAAACGTATTTATTTCGAATTTGAACCCAGGGTCAGCATTATATATCTCCACTGCAATGCGTCCCGTTTCCGGCTTAAAACGATTAACAAGTAACAGTACTATAATATAATAAGTGTGCATCAACGTGTGTGTTCGTGTTGTACTTTTTTCGAATTTTTTTTAGTTGGGACTTCGACACAGTCAAAATGAGAGCATGTCCCAGCATGTGCGTGTGTACTGTGTGCCAGATTGTCATCGAAACTGTGATTTCAAAAACCATAAACCATTCATTGAGAACAATGAAGTAAACGGCGACAAGCGGGCGCCTGGTAACAATATGGCACAGTATAGCTACAGTACCTAAATAATATAGCCATCGTAGAATGCGCCTTTTAAGAACTCATAACAGAAGGATTATAGCGATATACTAATATTGTATATATATATATGATGAATATACAGTCCCATTGTGTGTGTGTGTGTGTGTGTGTGTGTGTGTGTGTGTGTGTGTGTGTGTGTGTGTGTGTGTGTGTGTGTGTGTGCGACAATGGTGCTCGTGTCGTCGAGGGTTGTTAGAATAACTTATAGTGTATATACGACCGTGTCGTATTGACTATTCTTGGTACAACACAACACGGGTCAAGAAAACAAAAAAAACCAGTCCCTGCGCCCGGTATACTATATATTCGAAATAAATATGTTAATTTATTGAACTTCACTATATTTCACTTCCAACAGCAAGTATTGTACTAATGTGTTACAGTTAAGACAGCTAGTTGTTTTCATGACCCAATACAACTAGAATTTACTAGTTTAAATATATTTAAAAAAATTATCGCTCGGTCTTTATCGGTTCGTTTACAGCAATCGGCCATGATACGGTGATGGCTCTACTACAGTTATTGTTATTCATAAAATAATAACATTGCTCTAGTATTCCTCTGAGTTAGGGGAGTGTTTCCTGAGTGCGTCCCGAAATGCCCCTTTTTTAATGTTCCTAGTGCGTCGATAATAAGGTATCATCCGAGTGCGCCCCAAGAAAAAAAGGTCATATTTTGTACATAGCCCGAATGCGTCCAGTTCATTCAGAATTACTATGGATGCACCACGAGGAGGTGAACTGGCTTACACCCCAAAAATATTATTTTTATTATTGAAGTTAAACTTTTTTACGCAGGGTAGTGAGGAAAAAAAATCGAACGGGCGGCCGTACGAATGGACGGCCATACGAACTCGAACACGGACATGTTGTTGTGCGCAGCCGCGGATTGTCGTATCTGTGTTTTGTATACGGCTATGGGTTTTTGGTTGGGTTATTAAACAAAAAACACTCAACAATAATATCAATGAGATAAATATTTAGATAAAAACGGAATGATCGTCTGGGATGATTTCATACGGTCGTCGGGGCGGCGGTGAGAAGGGTATCAGTATTTTATTATATACATATATATTCTATAATATGTTCATTTTGCATCTTCTGATTCGGCACCACTCGTAACTTAGACAAATTCAGTTTGCAATTGAATAATGATCCAACTATATAGACTATCAAATCAGGAACAACAATCGATGCAATTTTTACGCGATATATCGACAATGTTCAGTCGCAAATGTACGTTTCCTATTTTAGTTATCATATGCCAATCATAACTACTATACTGATTGAGCGAAATGATAATCAATCATTATAATACAAAAATAAAAATAAAAAAAATATAAAAAATATAATTTACATTGTTTCTTTTCTTTCTTTATTATCCTCATTACTCTAGTCTATCCATGCCTTTCTTTTTCACTCACTCACGTGTACCGTTCAAAAGAAGTTTAACTTCCCGCGCGCATACAGGTAACACACACACTGGTTTTTTATTTTTATTATTATTATTAAAACTAGCTTACTAACTAGCGTACAATTTATTAAAACGTTTTTTGTTATTATTATATATTTATATAGGCTGGTGTTTAAATGCCATTCTTTTGACAAAATCGAATCTTGATATTTCATTATTATTAAATTGTTTTATATTGTCTTCGATGTATAATATTTTCTTGCACGTACTTTATTTTTTGGTTTTTTTGTTGTTTGTGTGGCCGTTCGGATTGCTATTTTAGTAGCGATTTGAATTTTTTTTAATATTTCCAAAAATGTGTATATGTTTGGGTGATGTGTATAAAATAATGAGTTGTACTTGGAATGAAAGCTTTCACAAGCATTTGTTGTCTTTTCAGAACTACTATTCCTTTCGGCCCACATGGAAATAGGAAATTTTGCTCCAGAATCTATATAATTTTTTATAATATAATCCATAAATTCGTTAAGTTTTTGATGTTTTGGCATTATAAAATCTTCAATAATACAGTTTCCTACATCTACTTGATTTAATAATGGTAAACCAAATAGATTAATTAAAATTAATTTCCCACCGTTTCCAGTGTTAAAATATCTTAAATAGATAATAGATACCTATAGCAGCCGTGGACCGGGGAAGCACTCTGGCTATTCATTATAATTTGTCGATAAGACGGCGGACGCACTCGGGCTATGAAAAAGATAAAAATTAAAAACGGGACGCACTCGGAATATCCCTTGAGTTAGTGCTTGAATTGGGATAAGATGAGATAGGGGTTGCAGTCTAAAAAAAATGTGCGCACCTGCATATGTAAACGCCTTATTGATTAGAATATAACTAAAAGGAGTACGTAAAATATTTTCTAAAAATAACAGTGGGTCTCCGCTCCCCGCGTCCACATATAATTCAGGGACAGCACCGAGTGATGGTCAACACTCTGCCGACATATGGATGATGCGGATATACATGTGTGGTTATAAATGTGTCCCGACCTTGGCGATAGGCACTTTAGTAATTGACAATAGTTGCACATATTCACACAAATATAATGAAATATAATTAAAATAACCTAACCTAACCTAACAGACACACAGACCAAATTTTCATTTTATAATTATATAATTTATTTATATTTTTTTTTTATTGATGAGAAATATACATCGACAACTAGGCCATTAGTACAAGAATTTTTTGGTTACATTATTAGTATTTTAGTATTTACATAATTACATTAAATTAAATTGTACAATTCTAATTATTTTTAAAGAATAAAATTAAGTTTTTTACGTCCTGTGGGTTTGGTCCTAGTGCTTGGCAAATTTGTTCGGAGATGTGGTATTAATTTCGATACTGGTTATATTTTTGACATTCTGTAATGATAATTTATTACGTATGCTGGTATGTATACTATTACTATGTCTACTATTACTATACTATATCAATGTGATTAATATTAATTAAAAAAATTTAATTCATTTTAATAAAATAATTATAATTAATTTGGTAATTTGTATACATATACATATATATATTAATATTTTATATGTATTCATTTACTGTTTAGTATAGTTGTGGACCATTAGGTAAACAAATCTACATAAAATAATTAATAGTAATGAGTTGATAATAAAAGAATTTTTAAATAGGTCTTTGTTTAAGAAAACGTTATTTATAATAAATTATTATTACTATTGTAGAGTGATTGTTAGTTTTTTAGTAAATATATATGTATAGTATAGACGTATAGTACATGTATATTTAGTCAATATAGTTAATTGGTTTACATAAATAGAACGATGTTATTAGTAAATTCCACTAAATGGTAATATAACCAGCGATATGGTGGTAAGGTCTATTTTCTCATAAAATGGGAACAAATGAGAGTGTCTGACGTATGTTGAGGCAGGAGTGGCACAGGGTGGAAAACTACCTAAGGCCGTCCTGCCCGCACACACCTACATGGGGGTGTTTTGACGAAAGGGGGTCGTGAAAACAACCAGCTTTAACGAACTTCGGGTTTTAACTGTAACACATTATATACATAATATTAGTATTTCACTTGGTTAGAAGTAAAATATAGTAAAATACAGTAAACGCATTTATTTCCAATGTATGCCGGACACAGACACTGGTTTTCATTTTTTTTTTTGTTCTGCGTGAATCTGGCGTTATATTATTCCTTCAAGAATATTGAATACGACACGGTCGTTATACGTATACACCCTAAACGTTATTCCAACAACCCTCGAAGACACAAATACCATTCACGCACACCCACACACACGATATGTATTGTGTGTAATACCAATGCTATAAATTATAAAATATAAATCCGAATTTCACTTGACATTTTGGACCCTATTTCGGCTTTTTTGATGTTTTTTTTTCAAACACAATAACAAGTGTTTTTCTCGGAAATTTTTTTTCCACATGGACCAAACGACTCTAGATATATTATAATATATATAATAATATAGAGATATTTATCACATATGTGCCATATAAAATATATTATTATATGGCAGTAATCCGTATAGGATAAGCGTTGTGTTATAAGCGCATAAAGGCACATCATGTACCCGCGATCACTATATTATTTACTATAGCTATATTATTGTTACCAGGCGACTGCGTGTCGCCGTTCCCTTCACTGTTCTCAAGAAATATGTTATAGTTTTCGAGGTCACAGTTTCAATGACAATATGGCACACAAAATAATACACACTCGAGCTGGTAGAGAAAATATTTCGGGATACATTTATCGATTATTTTGATAGTGTCGTCGTCCAAAATTAGAAAAATGGACAACACAAACCACCCACGTCGACGCACACTTTTATTATAGTATTGTTACTTGTTGGTCGTTCTAAGCAGGAAGCGGAATGCACTGTATTGGAGATATATAATGCTGAAATCGGGTCGAACAAATTTTATAAAATGCGTAACATACCAAATTCGAAGAACAAACGTCACCACTGTTAAAAAATGTACACATTTAATAATCAAAACATTAAAATATAATATTTCTAAATAGTCCGAAACCCCAATAAAAATATTAATTACATCGACTTATATACGCAAACTATAAAATTCTTACTAACAATTTGCTTACTGCGGTATGGGATCTTTTTAGCTTCGGACGCAATAACTACGGATTCCTACACACCACACACTGCCAAGTATTTTGTGTTTTAGACCATAACATTTTAGATTAAGGATGGCCAAAATGATGTCCGGAATGGCATTGTAATCCATATCAATTTATTATACACCAACACCACTCTTTCGGTTCTCAATTCACGAATTAAATTTTTATTTAAAACGAAAAACAACGGTTTTAGTTACGACATCAAGCTTTATGCAACTGCATAATATTTTTGTGGTATAGTCAGGGCCGAACTTAAGGGTCTCAGGGCCTCAATAAGGCAGCTACTAAAGAAGGGCCCTGTTAAATACATATTAATAAAAACTGCTTTTAATTTGTATATATTCAACATACTAATAGATAAAACAAATATTATAACAATATTGCTCGCAGCGAAAAAAAAAATGTTTAGTGTTTACGGCTATACATATTTTATTTACGGGTTTCGGCAACAAATATAATCGAATAGAAAGAAACAATCACTGATGAACACCACGAAATGTATTTATTTATGTTTATATACGGTTCCATAAAACTAAAACACAATATAATAATATTAATTTCAAAATTACTTCCTCTCAATATAATATTGTATATTATACACGAACTATTTTCCGTGTTAATCAATTTATATGTGTGATACCTCTTTTTTTGTGTGTGTTTCCCTGAGGGCCCCCGGAAGGCAAGGGCCCCTAGGCAGCTGCCTAATTAAAATAAAATATAAATATTCTTAGAACACCTTTTGGCTGATGATCTACACTGAAGAAGTGGCTTATACACACGGGCGATTTAACGGGTGCATATAAATTCAGAAACGGGGGCGATGAATCGTGAAAAAAGGTACGTTTGATAATACGATCAAATTATGGATATCGATTTCAATGTTCACGTGTATAACTATAGTATACCTACCTAAGTACCTACATTTAAATATATTTCGAATTTAAAACCTAATAAACATTACATTCATGGTGAGTATTTATTGTGTTTATTAACTTTTATAAAATTAATTAATTTATCAATTATATATTGCGGTAGTTACTGAAATAAGAAAAACAAAATAATTAAATTTAAAAATATAACCTTAAGTATTTTCCTATTTTGTATTATTTCCCGGCATTAAAACAATTTAAATAAACTATAGCAGTGCTTCTCAATTTTGTTAAGTACCGCGACCTGAATTTCCCCAGAAAAACGTTTCGCGACTCACATTGTTTCACTTTTCAAAAATTAGGTAGGTAATAAAAAACAAAATTTGTATTATATAAATATCTATATAAAAAAAAAAAAAATAAAAAAATAAAATAAAATAAACAAAATAACAACCAACCAGCGCAGTTACAACATACTATTAGGGACTAATATTGAATCAACAACGGCTGATAGTCGTCGTTGTCGAGCTGCGACTTAATCGTATTTTATCGCAGAATTCTTCCGATAACGACAATTTAATAGTTAATACCCATCATAATAAATATATATTATGACGAATTATTAGTAATCATTATTACCCACGTAATTGCTGGTACTATATTACTATAATAATAATAAATAATGTATTTTATTATTTTATATTAATTTCACATAAATTTCTTGGAATCTATATAATTCAAAAAATGTTCTCGACCCACCAAAAATGACTGACGACCCCCCCCCCACTTTGAGAAGCGTTGAACTATAGACCTATTAAAATAAATAGTACCAGCATCAAACGGCCGCTTAAGATAGCTCAGCTGTTTTTTTTTTTACTGACTTTGATGATCCACGGAGTCTCGCAATCCTTTTAGTATTACACCTTCTGATTATACGGTTTTATGGCAAAAGCCCCGATATAAACATACAGTACATAATAAACACAAAGACAAGAATATTGTGATTGCACCTATTTGACTTGCATAGGAATCATTGTGGCTCCAAACCTGCAAAAGATTTACAAGAAATATGGTTTTCTTCCTCACTACTGGCTACTGATTTTAAAGAAATACAAATATATTAAAATGTAAAAGTTTACAATAGGTACGTACAGTGTACACACATTATAAAAACCATCTTCGACCCTCATATTGCCTATACAATATACATGTTCTGCCATTGTTAACACATCGTAGTTATGGTTTTACCGATTAATATGTTTACAGTTATGTTTATTTTATTTTAAATTTAATATTTTAAAAATGATTTATACCATATAAGCGTTTTCAATAAACTGTCAGGTGAAGGATTTTATGTTATCATTTACGACGGCCAATGTTGTACATTTTACTTACAAAAACATCAACGTTCATTAAATTAACTGAATCAATTGTTGAAAATAATATCTAATAGTCCTAATATTTGAATTATTTGAATAGTTAGTAAAGTAGTAAATACAATCTACCAATGTGTAGGAAGTCCTTACACTTGAGAAATAATTATATGATAGTTTTATATGTGTCCATAAACAATAGACAATACTATATAATATGTTTAAACTCAATATAATATACTATTGTAATATATTTATATACTATGTGTTAACGTCTCAGTTATATTATAATGTAAAAATAATTATAATCGTTTGTAGTTTGAGAATATCATATTATTGTATACTTACTGCGTGTAATTTACGAGCTGTAATAACGTATAAATTACAGAAATTAAACTATGTTATACATTTTCGGATTAACTAATTAGATATTTCGGCTCCGATACTTGGCTCTTAAAACCGATATGACAATATTAAAAATACTGCGTATTTCTAATTATAATTTATATCTTTAGGTATCGACTATCACATGCCTCATCTAATACAGTAGACGCCGCTTATAAGACTCACTTTGGGACCAGCACAAAGTGAGTCTTATAACCGAATGAATCTTATAGGCGAAGTGGAAAAAAAAATTAATTACGTATTTATAAATTTTATTTTACTACATATTTTGCTTTGATTTTAATACTTTAACACATATATTATTACATATTGCATACTTTATTATTGAATAAATTTAATAATCCTGATAAAAAAACTAAAATTATAATAGGTAAATATTACATATAAAAATATCATAAAAATTATACATTAATAAAAAATTATAAAGGTTACGTATGGCATATACGTATGTGTATTTATGTACCCGTAATTGCGATAACTGTGCAGCCGCCAGATAATCAGATACCTCACTATAATAACGATAATCGTTGCGATAAATGTGAACTTTTATCTGCGATAAAAATTATTATACGTTATAAGGTACAACAGAAACTAGGATTAATCAACACGAATATTATTTAATTTTTCAATACCAATCTATTTCTAAATTATAACCAAAAAAGTTTATTTTCTACTATTTATTTCACGAAATTTGAGTCTTATAACCGAAGCGTTGAGTCTTATACCCGATTTTTTTTTAATGTATTTTGATACGTCCGGTCCGTTCCAGACGATTTTGAGTCTAATAAGCGACTGAACCTTATATCCGTGAGTCTTATAAGCGGCGTCTACTGTATATTTTATTGCACAAATTTCAGTCTAAATTATCACATCGTTATAGATGCTTCTTCAATTCCGAAGACTGTCACTAATTGAAAGACTAAGGTGCCTATATAATATAAAATTTTTAATTTTTGACTCTCGAGAGTATAATAAGTATTGCTTTATTTTAGACATTGATGGTTACACAATTTTTACTAAAGTTATCTATATTATATAACATTTATTAAATTATGCTTTTGTAGTTATTAGATTACAATATTAATAGTAATAAGTTCTCATAACATATTCTTACACTATTATCTTATGAATAAATTAATTTTCAATTATACTCATAACCTTTAAGTCAATAATAATAGCAGTAATATAAAACGTTAATTTACGAAGTGTTAATTTTTGTCCCGTTACGAGTAAACCTTTTTAATAAAATAATAATCTGTTTTATATTATTCAGATATTAAATAATTTTTAATGTTTTTGGTTTAACAGCAATAATGATAAAAATAATAATCTATTTTTCAACAACAATAAATACAATATATTTTAGGTTATTCAATAAGTTTACAATATTGCAGTAATAACGAATAAGATTTTTTTGATCCGAAACTTTTCTATTAAAATCTACAGTATGGTGATAAAATACTACTTAACAATATTACCAATATGTTTAATTTAAACTACAAAAAATATTCAATTTTGTCATAAGACTATTTGAAGATATCTCCATCACCTCTGTTACATTTTCCTAAAAATTATCTTGCCTATAGGTCTACAGCTAAACTTAGGCATGACTCGTTTGTACCTACTCATTCGTTCTAACATAATGTATTATAATATGTAAAACTTATACAAATGTAAATATAATTACGAATTAATATCAATTATTACTCTTCAGAATCGTTTGTAATTATTGTATTAGTTTTAAAATTTAATTGGTAATATTTATAAATGACGTATACGTTATGGCTAAAAAAATTGATACATTTAGTTACACTTTTAAATATTGTATTGTGGGACGGTATTACATTCTAAGCATAATTCGCTATCGCCAATGGTTGATGTAGGAAAACTCCTACTATCTACTGCGCAATAGCCGACAATGGGGCGGGGAATTGATGTTCCGGACAAATATTTTTTAAAATATCTATCGATTTAGTAAAGCTTTATTTCAATAACTACGTATAGTATTGTGGCACAAAGTATTTCGGATGTTATCGACGATTAGTGTTGAGCTGTATCCAGATAAATTTATCTAGATGCAAATGGAGTATTTTCATCTTATCTATATGAAAAAATAAATTAGCATCTAATTGGTATCTAAGATTTAAGTTATGGAAATCTACATAAATATCTAGATAAATCTTGCGTAACGCACGTGTATTTTTTTCAATAATCGCTTACTCATTTAGCCATTTTGCATAAAACATTATAATATTACCACAATACTATCTGCAAGATTACAAAATAATAACATTTGAGTGCTGTTTTCTTGTAATAATTTCACTCTATCCCTGACATGCTGTTACTACAATTTTTAGATCATAATATTTTATGTTTGATGAGATGATTATGAATTAACAGTAGGAGTTAAGTACACTACACGGACTCAGGCACACTATCTGACTTTCGGTCGTATATCAATACAAGATATAAAATATAACACCATGTACCAGGCACCCGTATCGTCTATTGATAAATATATTTTATCATATTATTTACGTATATGCGTTATTATGCGTACGCCTTCCTGGTTTGCCTTGCTTTATCAATTACTAAACAATAAATTAAATAATATGTCGAGTATTAATACAAAATCAACTATTATAAGATAAAAATCTAGATGAAAAAGTTTTATCTACATAATTATTTAGGTAACAACTGGGAATTTCTATCTTCATATTAATCCAGATATTTTTTAGCTAGGTATTAAATATTTGCCCAGACGTTATATTTCCTATCTGAACTCGACACTGTCAACGATCATGCATATTATACTATTATAATATTACTACATTATAGTGATATAACGTGAAATAACATAGTTTTACTTTTACATAGGTCACAGCTTAATTAAAATGAAATTTTTCGATTACAATTAACCTATCGATGTACAAATTAGGTTTTTCTGTTTTAAATTTTAAATAGTTTAATGAATTTATAATTTTGTGTTTTTTTGTTATGCAGTAGATATTATACATTTTCTGGTTTTAATTTGATATGAATCATTTGTTTCTTTTTTTTTTCGATTTTAACCAGCGCTTTTATACATTTTTAAGATTTTCATTTTTATTTCTTCCTACAAACTATATAGTAAGTACAATATCGACATTCGCGGTTTCCACGTAGGCAACGCGTATTGTTTTAGCAATAAGTTATTTATTATTACTAATAAAAATGAAACTACCAATCGACATCAATAACACTATTGAATTGTTATACTCGTAAATATTGTTGGATTTTAAATTTGAATTATGTATTTTTAAATTTTAAATTAATATGTAAATATAACCAAATAAATAATTGTTTTGAATTAAATCAATTTGTATTGACATCATTTAAAATTGATTTTGTATAATGATTAAGCCCTGTATTTTAATTATTATGATTGGACGTTTATTTATACCATGCATTATAGTTGTGTGGTAAGATACAGTCTAAAATGTGATATTGCCATATTTTTGCAAATGTATGTTAAATATGGCAGGGAATTAAAAAATATCAATTAAGATCTAAGTGTAGTATTAATTATGTTAAAACGAGTTTGGAAATGTGTTTTTTTTCCAAAACGTACCTACTTTTTAATGAAGAATCAAATCAAAACGTTTTACTAGCATTTCATTCATTATTGACATTCCTAATTAATTATATAAAATAAAACCAGTACAGATTTTATTTGAAAAATAAAGCTACATTTTAAATATTCCACTCCGACATATCAAACGAACACGAGTTTTTATTTAGCTTAAGAACAATCTTGCATTGACTCCGGTGATCAATTCTGTAAAGTAAATTAAATTAAACTGCAATTAAAGTAAATATTGCTCTGATCCTGTAAAAATTATGTTTTTTTTTACGATGTTTGATATTCAACCGTAAATATTAATGATTTGTCTTAGTTTTTTTTTATTGTGTTACCATCCCAAAACTAATAATTGTAGATATTTGACATTTTACAGAAAATTTTTTTTATAATTTTCCAAAGATATCTAAATATTTCGAGTTTTATATGGACATTTTTGCAAAAATATGTATTAAAAAACACGAAACATAATGGGTAACAAAAATAATAGAAAAACAAATACTAAACATTGTAACTATTAACTTTTAATAGATTCAAGATTGTACTACAGATATTGTGATATCAGTTATTGTTTAACTAGTGTATTTTATTACGACAATAATCTTTCACACGTTTTAATTTATTTTTAAGATTTTTGAATTATTAAATTACAAATAAAGTGATTCGAACCCACGTATCTGCGCTTTTAAACGTCGTGAATCATGATTAATGATTAATTTTATGATGATGTGTATTTTAATTTTGTATTTAATTTTTACTTGATGACTTTTACACGAACATTTGTAAAATATGTGCTTTGACTTTCAACGTTGAGGGTTTCTGATAGGAAATTGGATTTAGTTCGTTCTTTTGAGAGGTCAAAATAGAAAATGTTCAATATAGAAATGTAACTCAATTGGGTACAGTGTACATATTAAATTGTAAAAAAACCACATAATATTTTATATTTTTTTTGATTATAAAAATCTTAGCCTTCCCCACGAGTCATGACTTATGAGTGTATTACTGTATTATACAATAATAAAACAATAATATAATATTATTAAATATTCTATATTTATCTTTTACGATCCTATATAACAGGAGTCGATCTTTCAAGGAATATTGGTCTATTGATTAAAGATTAATTAACCCAATAACGGTTGATCACGTGAGTAGTCTTAAACACAAATTTTCGCATTTTATACAGATTTAAGTATTTATTAGCGATGAAAAACGTACAATTTTCGTATGGGGAAATAACTAAATAATATTATAACTAGACATCGGTGCAATTTATTACTATGCTGATATTCTGCATATAATAATATACCTACTTAAAAAAATTGTGGTTGATCACCAGATACTTAACAATTTTAATGCAGCTCACTTGTTGTAAAATGTCGGAGGCCCTTGCTATACAGTATATTATGCCTCGTAATGTCTTCATGATAGACCTCGAGGCTTATAACTTATAAGATAAATATTATTTATATTATTATCATCTATACACCTTGATAAGTCACTGGTACTCAGTGGCGCTTAAATTGAAGATTTTCATGACTCCATTGTTGATACGCACAAAGACGTGGGCGTATATTCATGAGTGATTTATCCGCGTAGTTTACATATTTGTATGTGTCGCATCCAAATAGTGAAATCACTCATTTCATGAACTGGATATCTAGATAATGAAATTCGTCCAGATCGTGAATTTTGACGAAAATACATTTTATGGATATCCATTTCATGAAATGGATAATACTTATATTGTGTACTTTGTATAATTATTATAAGACCAGATATCATAGTATTATAACTATACTTTTCCATATTGTTCTATGAACAAAAATATAGCAATAATTATAGTCATAATAAATTATATCATATTACATTATATATATTTATATTATTTTTTATAATTTATAAACAACAGTGTTACCAATGAAGTATTATACTATTATGAAATACATATTCATGAAATTAATTATACTTATATTACTGAACTACCTATATTCCTTATATTTTTTTAGTAACAAAATAATTAATTGATTTAATTAAACAATAATTAATCAACTATACCTATATATATTTTTATTATTTATTATTTATTTTAATATTTATTTTTACACGATAATTGATTATGGCATCGGCTGTTACATATCATATTGTTTTTAAAACAAGCACACCTATACTTGATTGGCAAGGAGTTTTTTCCTTACACCAACAAGACAAAAATACATCATATTTAGACAGTAGATAATATTGTCGTCGATCTTTTTTACCACTGTTAGAATAAATAATATTAAAAAAGATTAGGTACAATTTGTATCAATTATCGAGTAGTTTTTTAAAGTTGTTTAAACGTGTTAAATTTTATATTTGATTTAATTAAGTTAATTTTTATTTAAATCCGAAATTGCTTACGTTTTGATTTTAGACATTTCTATTACAGCAATCATCTGTAATTGATCACATTTAGTGAATGGTTTTTTTTTAGATTTAAATTTATAATATTATGGAATATTATATATATTTATAATATTATTATTTGTTGAACAACTTAGGAGTTACATAGGTATTCGTCAACCGTCATCCGATAAGGAAACATTCATTTGATATCGGATGTGGAATTATCGAAATTAAATTTTATATCATTCTCATAATAATATAATAGATATAGATCACGGATAAAACATTTCATTATCTTTATTGATATTGAAAAGTATGGTATGTAAGCTATTTATTGCTAAATAACATGACAATCTCGTTTTATAATAATCATTACACAAAGTACACAATATAAGTATTGCCCATTTCATGAAACGGATGTCCACATAATGTATTTTCGTCAAAATTCACGATCTGGATGGATTTCACTATCTGGATATCCAGTTCATGAAATGAATGATTTCATTATCTGGATGCGACATATACGTCACCTGTGAATCGATGTTAAAATTGTATACTCGATAGTCGATAAGCCTGACCTAAGCACCGACCCGCCTGTTACGTTTCAGCCATACATTTCTGTATAATATATCGTATAATATATTATATATATAGAAGATATTATCTTCTTCCAATGTATACAAATTTCGTGTCACAATGGAAAATGTTTGTTACCGGACTCCTCCGAAACGGCTGAACCGATTTTAAGGAAATTCGAGTGTATATTAAGTAGGTCTCAGAGAGTGATGTTAACTCTTTTTCATACCCCTAAGTGTTAAGGATGCCTGACACAAAATTATCATCATAATAACACGCACCGAGCGTACAACAACTCTATGGTTACAGAATATTAGTATCAATATAACTTTTAAACGATAAAATACATGCAATTGACATTAAAAAAACATAGCATTGCAATAGTATTAGGAGTTTTGGTGAGTTTTGATGGAATACTTTTGTTTTTTAAAATGACAGCAATTAGACATACAAACTTAAATCGTGGAGCTCGCAATGTTACAAGTCAAAGATATACAATAAAGTAAAACACATAATTTGACAGACGAAAAGGTCAGGTTGCAGGTTACTGGAAACCCGATGGCTGCGGTGTCATAAAATATGTGTATAAACGTGTACAATGTACAAGTTTATTTTAATTAATAACTCATTTTCTTAATTTCTTAGTGGAAATACCAAGGAGGCTGAGTTGCACTTTTAGCCGCCCATCGGAGTGTCCACGATCAAAAAAAAAAAATTAGTTAAAAATAAAACATATTATTCATATAATCATATAGATAGTAATATAGTATACGCCTACCTGATAATATACAGCTCGCATTATCACCATCAAGTCTCTTGTACAGAGATGGCATTTTTAACGGGCACTAATGTGCACAGGATCAGCTAGTATATATAATATATATATTATATACATATACAAAATTATAAATAATAAACAACTGTTAGTGCTTGTGAAGTTTTTCTTAAGTGAGAAGTTAAACAAATTGGTTGAGAAACTTCAGCATAGTACAGCACCGTGGTTATAAGCTACTACTCGTAACTCGTTGAAGACTCCACATTTTCAAAACATCTGTTGCTTAGGAATGATTATGGGTTTTTTTAGTTATAATCATTAAAAATAAATTACGCCAGAAGCAAGTTGTTTTTTTTTTAATTCTATTATTACCTAGTATTTTTCGTATACCTACATAACAAACTTAATTTCAATTATTTCACAACTCTACTATAAATTTAAATGTTA
Organism: Myzus persicae; assembly: GCF_001856785.1. NCBI lineage: Eukaryota > Metazoa > Arthropoda > Insecta > Hemiptera > Aphididae > Myzus > Myzus persicae. Next base: position 48,617 of record NW_019104145.1, on the reverse strand, counting down.
AACCAATAATTTAAATTTAAATCAAGTTTTCTAAATTCAAATTGAAAATTATAATAATACAACTTCAATTTTATTTTCAATATTACTCTACACATATTTTTTAAATTATAAATCTCAATTTAAAAGTAAACTGATCCATAAGTACTAATCGAAGTGCAAAACCCATTGCATTTTGTTTTTATATGATAAGTTACGGCTGTTTAAAGGTAGTTCTAAGCGATCGGACTGTCCATTAATTTAAACCAATAAGCTTGAGAAAAATGAAAAGTATTGGCCCTTTTAAATCGGATGTCTATTTTGAGAAATTAAACCATGTAAACCGACTTTGAGCCGTAGGTACCTACTACATAATCTACCTGTCCAAAATGTCAAAAAAGAAAAGAAGAATTCAAATTATTTTTCAAAATTAGAATTTGACTACTATTTTTGCAATCTTGTGTTTATTGTTCATTGCCGAGTAACTACAAAATGATTTTGAGTGCCGTAGCTGACATGTACGTATACTATAGTAGTAAAGTACATGTTTCGAGTACCAATCCCTATCTTACAATAACAGAGAGTTAGGCCACGCTAAAAATACCGTATTGATTAAAGGAACAGAGACGTAAGGCAATAACAAAGTACTGGTTAAATTTATGAAATGCTGTTGGTCAGCGTACTATTTAGTATAAATTTACAAGATAGACAAGTGTCTAAATTAATCTTAAATTACGGGTTAGTACAAATACATAATTTATAATCAGGGCTTGGGACTTTATGCATTTGCATATTTGTTCGGGAAGTGAATAGAATAAATCTGATCCGGTACAAATTTGTGCTGTGGTGTTTGGAGTTAATGTTTAAAAGTTTATTGTGTATATGTTTGTATATTTTGGAATTTTTTTCTACAAATGCCTATTTTTAAGATTTATTGATTTTTATTGCATATTTTAAAATAATTTTTGATTATTTACTCTTAAATCAATTTTTCAGGTAATTAATTTTATCTACATGATTTTGTCGGCAATAATACCGATAAGGCGATAATCAATAGCGTTACGGGGAGCCCTTTTTATTTTTAGCTCTGAGGACAATATTATTTTTATTTAAGGGGGTCGGTGCTGGTCATTTATTTAGGAGTAAAATTTAGGCAATTCAATTCACATGTTGTATCGGCGGCGCTTGGACCGTGCATGTGTGTGTGTATGTAAGTTTGTACTAGTGTGAGTGAGCTAATATTTCGCACTCACCACGCGGTTATAGGAATTTCATAATGTGTATGTGTAAATATGTGGTATAAAAAATATCTTATTAGTCCGTGCATTACTGTTTCATAGAAATCCTTTTATGGATTGTGTTATTATAATTATCAACCGGAAATCACAATAATTAACAACTTGACATTGTCTCTTGCTTTCCACGACCGAATCTTGTAGTCTTGCCTAGTCTCAAATTGTACATACTTCACTACGTAACACTCTGACTTATTTTATTTTGACTCAAAATATCAGAAGATGGAAAGCAAGCAAAAATATTCAAATAAAAAAAAAACGTTTTAACTTATCGGAAGATAAAAGGACGTAAAAAAATTCGGTAAGTACGTTATTTTGGTTTTAAAAAAGATAATACAGATACTAAACAATGAATATTTGTGTAAACAAATTAATTATTTCATTTATTCATGAAATAATATTAATTTTTTTTATTATTATAATGCTTAGTTTGGTTTTACAAAATAAGTCAGAAAAAGTTTGTAGTTCTAAAAAAATAAAAACCCCATCAACAATGACAATATGTACCCATTCTGTAAGAAAAAATGTGTCAAAAGATCTTAATCATTAGTAAGATTTTTTTAAGAAATCATATTTAGAAATTTAAAATAAATATGTATTTCATCAGATTTATTTATGCTATGTGTTTAGCCATGATTCCTCATTTAGTACAGCAACTTCAACAAATAATTTAAAGGATACTCCTAATGTCCCAGATCCAGAACAGAAGTAAGTTATGATAAAACGATAATTAAAGTATTCGTTATTTTATGAATTCAAATTTTAAAAGTTATAGTAAAAAAACTACCCGAAATGATAAAATGTACTGCAAACATACAAAACAATAATGTAGGAATGTAGACATAGTCTATACAATTAATTGTTATTATGTCCATTTTGTTTTGTTTGCCAATATAGATACGGAATACAATATGAACCAATGGCTAGGGAAGCATTTGAATCTCTATTCAATGTTGAAGTTTTACCAGCTGGTTTATTTGTTGATGAACAATTAAATTTTTTAGCCGGTTCTCCGGACGGGCTGGTGGGAGAAAATCAAATTATTGAAATAAAATGCCCACACAATAGTAAAGATCTGACACCTCACCAAGGAGTTGTGGCTAACAAAATTAAATATTTAAATATTAATAATTATGGTGATCTGCAATTGAACAAAAGCCATGTTTATTACTACCAGGTTCAGGATCAATTAAGAGTAGCCAATAAATGATCATGTTATTTTATAGTTTGGACTCCTAAAAGTAATAAACAATAATATATTAGTTATAAGTGTTATAACCAATTACCGTTCTTTTTTTTTACACATAAACATTTGAAATTAAGGGGATCGGTGCCGGACAGTTATTTTAGCCAAAACATCCAATTTTTATTCCATCATACTGATCGATGTAGTAATGCGATAATACTTTTTAAAACTGATTTGAATTTGTTATTATGTCTACTTGAGATCGGTCAATCTATTTTTCCCAATTTCATCCCCCTAACAACTAAAAATTTAGTTTGAATATTTTGAAAATTCGGCATTTTCGAACGTTGATTATTCGGAATATAAATCAGAAATCTTAAAATGTGAACTGACCGATCTCAAGTAGACATTATAACGAATTCAAATCAGTTTTCAAAAGTATTATCGCATTACTACATCGATCAGTATGATGGAATAAAAATACATAGTTTTAGTAAAAAAACACACGTTCTGGATCGTTCATGCGCGCGACAATGCGACAGTGAGACAGTGACTTGTACTTGCGCGTGCGGAAGAGTTCCTCCGCCACTACCGTTCCTTCACCAATATCGCATAACCCACGGTCTGCGATAGATAGACTATAAATCTAATAATAAGATAATATAATAATTATACTATCCTAGAATAATGCCTAGAATTTCTAGGTATTGCTACGGTACAGTTATAAAATTTATAATAAGATATTTAAAATCTTTCGTTTATTGATAATTTGGTATGAATGAAATATAATATAATAATATAACATGAAAATATGAAATATTGTTCATTTGAGCTTCGCCTCACGTCATCACTACACTTGGACTTGGTACATGTATTTTTTCGCTAGTGTAAAATAGTAATTTTAATCACTTAGATTTTGTTTTTATAAATCGTGATTTGTTTCATTCATAATATTTCGGTAAAATGGGAAATAAGAAACAAAAAGTATCCAAAGTGAAAAAAAATGGATGAAATATTTCATCACTTTTAAATTGGCAAACTCATGGCATACAAAAAACAGTAAGTGAATATACTTACTTAAATGTTTGTTTCATTACCAATTTCATTTTTTATTTTTGTTTTAATGATTTCGTAGGATAACACCGATAGTTTGACGGTAATAAATACCGATGATGTAGAAATGGGTTGTAATATATTATCTCCGTCGACATCAAATATTGATCACAATATACTTGATTCGAAGTATAAATTGCTTGTGACAAATACAAACAAAAATAAACAAGACGTACAGAAAGTAAATAATCTTTATACCGAAGATAAAAATTTGTTTCTTACATAATATTAGGTCTAGGCGTGTCCCCGTGCAATATTGTATGTTAGACAAATTATTTTAATTATTTTAATTAGATGTTAACAAAAAATAGGATAAAAGAATCCTATAAAAAAATTGTTCTGTGTTCACTAGTAAATTAGGTAACGATTTCACATTTTTTTACATTTGTAAAAGTATTGTTTTTTGTTTTGTTTTTGCAAGGTACAATTGTGAAGGTCGAAGATTTGTGGACATTAAACACTTCTTTAGTTCTTTAAAAAATATTAAACACGATCCTTTTAGTTGTACATTTCAAAATTTAAATTTAATAAATGAATGAAAAAATGGTTTTTTCGGAGTTTATTTTCAAGTGTGATTTATGCAATAAAATTGACATTATATCTAACTAGCCTAAGACAACTGATATTTCGTTATCCATTAACACCGCTATTGTAATGGCAACAATAAACTCAGGACAAGGATTTGTTCAATTAGATACCATGGCAGCTTTTTTAAATATGCCAAGTATGTCAAACATGCCTTACCAAAAACTTCATTTAGATGTATCAAATCACACTAATGAAACGGCCATAGAAGCAATGCTACTTAGTGGTACATTAGTACCAACACAGTACAAGTTACAAATAGTTTTTTAATTCATAGTTATTAGTTATCCTTTAAATATGTATGGTTTTTTTTTGTTTTCAGATATGTTTGTCGAAATAATTATGCGTGATAACGACTTCTGGAGAGTTAAAATGGAAACACAATTGGTCGAATTTTATAACTGCCATTTATTGAATGAAATTGTAAATCCTTTTTTTTTTTAAATAAATGGCAATTTTGTAAGCTATTATTATCACTGTAATTAGTTAAGTACGATGTATCTACTATTTTTTTTTTATAGTTTATATTTTATTTGTTATTCGTGTATTATTTCCATGATGGTTTACAATAATAAATAATAATATACACGATGGACGGCTTTTATAAATCATTACTGATAAATCGTACTATTACCTACAACACGCCGCATCATTAAAAGCAAGTTATTGTTTGGCGAATTGCTAATCGATGTATTTATACCGGTTATGCGTGTGGTGACACAAATGCACGCGCAGTTAAGAATATGTACGCACGCGCACGCACAAGTCGGTGAACGACTTCGATTACTATTTATCGAAATTCGAAGTACTATTTAGATGAACAAAAATGCTTTTACAAGAAAAACTCTCATGCCTTGATGATACGTCGGATTTTGATTTTTTTTTTTATCCGAAAGATGAGAACTTTTTGCAGGTCGGATCAAAGCCCGAATTTTAGTTTTACTTTAACCAGTGCTACAAAAATAAGTTTAAAAAAAAACAAATTTTGAGTATTATTTAAATGCACGTTTTATCGATTTTATAATTTTAATTTTAAAAATTGTGTTTTGATCCGACCTGCATAATATTCTCTTCTTTTAAATAAAAAAAAAAATGAACAAAGTCTGATAATTCTACAGAGCACGAGAGTTTTTCCTGTAAGGCATGTTTTTGCGCTAAAACCGCATTGGCTCCGACCCCCTTAATCTGTCTTTTACAGTATTATTTTGTTTGCCAATACATAGTGATCGGCGGACTACGATTGTTTTCGTGTGCATGTATCGTCAATCGTTGTAGTGTTTGTATTTGTATTCGTTATTTTTTGTATTTATTAGCGCTCGTATTTGTGGTATAATATGCCAAAAGAACAAAAAACACAAATTAGTTGGCTGAGGAGTTTCATTTTGGAATTTGGGAATAATGTATTTTCCTTAGATGGAAGAATTTTATTTTGCAAAATATGTGAAATTAAAGTAGAATATGAACGGAGATCTAGTGTATTATTAGAACATATTATACAAACAGCAAGACGTATGAAAATGATTAAACGGTGGGAAATGTTCAATACAATAATCCAGCAAATGATTAAACAAACTTATATAACTAAAATATGATAAATGATTTTTTTTTATTACATAAAAATTTTAATTGCTAGGTAAATAAGATGCTGAGTGTTAAAAATCTAAATTTTTTTTTATACCACAGAATGTATAAAATATAAATTTTTAGTAATATATTTATATAATATGTACAAGATGTTTTTTAACGTCTTTTTTTAATTAAAAATAAATGCATATTTTGATATTTTTCTTCTTTTATATTGCTTCAGAGGTTAACATTTGGACACCGATGACCCGTTTCAGGTGGTATTTTGTAGATTTGAATGCGCCCTCCCAAATGCCACCGCAATGAGGAGCAGCAGGTGGATTGCAATCCTTCATAATATGAAGTGCCATTTACACGGTGACAGGGCAGTTTGTCTACGTGCCGATGTAGTAGACATGTCCTGAAGTTGCCGGTTGGCGCCTTGAAAGTTGGTTCCACAGTCGGAGTAAATGTTCAACGGAATACTCCCACTATGAAGCCGTTGAAAGACGCCAGAAAGGCATCGGTAGGTAAGTCGGATACGATTTCTAAGTGAACAGATTTAATCACGGTACACACAAATACTGCAAGATACCCTTTTGTTGACTTTGCATTTCTACGGCGAGACATTTATGCAACAGTACATGAATAGCCAATAATTGTAATAAAATAAGTTAAAATATTAAATTCGTCCAACACGATCATAGAATAGTTTATCATATTGATTAGTTCTGAAGCGAGCGATGAATGTATTGGTTTTAAAAATGTGTATTTTTTTTCTGTCTGTAAACATATTTTCCAATATTAACTAGTTCAACTTCAATATCGTTTCTGGTTGGAATGTGAACCCTATTACCTAATACTTTTGAGAGGGCCTTATTGTAAATTCATAATATTAGTTTTCAAAAGTACCATTATAAACAAAACAAAAAACATACATTTTTACACAAAACACAATAACGAATAACAATAGGTTTTTGAAATGTATACTAAATGTTTAAAATACTTATTTTAAATATTTTCTGGACAAGATAAAAAACTAAGAAAATTTGCAACATTTTTTTCAGTTAGAAATTCCAGAAAAAAATTATTTTTATCTGAGAACTGAAAATAATATAATGAAAGATTACTGATAAGTTTTTTCATTTTTTTGACCTTAAATTATCGTTTTCTCAGGAATCAATTTTCATAATTTTTTATAATTTAAGAATTAATAACTTTAGACACTTAAAATGTTAACTGAATGTTTGTATTAGAATTTTCTATATTACACCTTAATATAAAATGTTTGACTTTTGGCTTTCCATATTTGTTTTAGCAATTTATAAGGATAAGACATTTACTTTTTTCAAAAAATAGGCGTTGATAATATTATTTTTTTTCTAGAATCAATAAGTTTGGAAATTTAAGCTCTTCATAAGTAGGTTAGGATATAGTCTTAATGTCGACGTAATGCGCTTGTCGGCATAATGCGCGAGCAGTTCCGGCAGCGTCGTCGATATTAAGAAAAAAAAAGGATATAGTCTTGAAAAATGCATTCAAATATGCCAGAAAAAATATTAAAATATAACATTAATAAATAGGTTAACACTTTGTAAATTATTTATGCATTATACAAATGTGAAAAATAATAGATTTAAAATTAAGATTATAAAAATGATAATACTATTGAAGCCATGCTAGTTTGGTTTACTTGTATAATAAATGTAAATTAAAAATGCTCATAACTCGCTTAAAAACTGAATTATTGTAAAAAAATGTCCTATAAAACATAGTTAAAGTTCTTACCATCGAAATTCATAATAGGTCGTTTCACTCTAATTTTTAAGCTAACGGCATAAAACTTGAACAGCTGAGCGTAAATTTGGTATGTTACTCGTTTGTAAGACGGAGACAACGTGGGTGTGGCGTCCTCTTAAAAGGAATATAACGATTTTAGCTATTTTATTGTAATTTAAAGATATTATTTGGGGGACTTGAAACTTTTAAATTAATTTTCTTAAAAAATGTATTTGTCTTATAACTAACCTACTAGTTTGTAATTCACACCAAAATAAAAAATAATATGTAATTTGCACCAGAGCATCAGAATATAATCCAATGATGCAACATAAGTTGGTTTTTTTTTGTTAATGTATATTGTATAGGTAATAGGTATACCTGCACATAATTTTTTTTTAATTGACTCACTTGTTTATAGCTAATTTATAATTAGACTATTTTTAGTACAAAAATATCTACATAAAATGTATTACTGATGTGTATGGCTACAAAAATCTCAGCCTGTGTTGGGAGAGTTAAATTCTAAACCGAATCGTGGTTTATGTTAAAATTGTACAATACATTGCACATTTTAATAACATTTCGTGATTTTTCATCCTAATTTATAAATTAAAAATAAGTCGAAGTAAGTAATTGTATCATTATTGTGGTTACAACATAAAAAAAATTATATTTTCAATTTTGTATCAACAAGGTACTAATGTTAAATATTTAAATTCTAATCATATAAAATGCTATATTGCATTTTATTTTTAAGTAAAACCATCACTTATTGAAATTTGTTGTAAATATATGTACGTAAATGGAAAAAATAGCGGAATAAGTAGGTAAATACGTAATTAACAGTGCATATAATATATAAATATACGTTGATTGATACGTCATGAAAGTTATCCCGAATCAGAAATTTTAACTAAAACACAGCATCAATACATAACTATTACTGCTTATTACTGCTTCCGTTTAGAAATCTTAAAAATTGTAGTGTGTCTGTATAACGTGGAATCTATGAGTAATCTTAATGTCTTTGAAACTTTGACAGATGACTGGATAATCAAATGACAGATGCGAAATCTGGAGCGATCACAATTTATTTATCATAGGATGTGACGTGTAATGCAAATTATAAAGCATATCCTTCTTCCCTATTATAAACTATATATCCGTAGCACAAAATGTGTAATAACTAGAAAACTACTAGTTCGAATTTTGATTTCAATACATCAAAATTCTCTAAGAAATTATCTGCTAAATAATTTACAATGAAAAAGTGGGGTTTCCATTTGAACAACAAAAGTTTGTATCGCCACAGGACACTCCTTAAGTGGTACAAAAAAATCTCAAGAATATGAAAATATGGTCTTTGAGTATATTTTTTAAAGACGCCAAAAATCAGATTTTGAAAAACTTCATTATTAAAGGAAAAAGGAGGGGGGGGTAAGCATACTTGTTGGATCACCCTGTATAATGTATATATATATATATATAAATAGTACATTTTGCCGAGCGCTTATATCAGCAAATCGCCGCCGCGGCTGTTATCCGTGAGAAAGCCCTGGCCGTGACGATAACTGCTGCCCATCTATACCATAGTGCATACCGGGCATTATTGAGTTTCGTTCTTATTTCTTTTTTTTTCGACTCGGACGGACGTCTCCAGCGTCCAACTGATTCCTTTGATACTAACTTTATTGTTTAAAACTTAAATATGGAGTAAGGTCCGCCAAGTCGTCTCCACGGCGGATTACCGTTGTGGACAAATGAAGGAACGGATGATGGGTGCGTTATTATATATTGTTTTGCTTTTGTAATCTATGTTCGATGTCCGGATTTTGGCTGGTATGCAAAATTTGTATTTAAATATACATAAATTATGTAATGGGTACCTCGGCGTCGACGAACGACCGGGCCCCCTCGCGAGGTTTTTATTATTATTACTATTATTATGATCATTGTTGTTCTCAATGACTATGTCAATTGATATTGTTTTTCGTGCAACTGATTTTTTCCTTTTTTTTTGTGTCTGAGTTTTATACCATTTTATTTTGGTAATTTGTACTATCTTCGCTAGGTGGTGTATAATAGTGATTACATGTATAGTATAGGAATGACGATTATTATTTCATGCTGTATATACCTACTTGCATGATTTTATTTGTTTCTATTTCTTGCCTACAAATGTGGCCATCATTAAATCATAAATAGTTTTTGCTAAATATAAACAGTGTTCCAACTTCTAACTACAAAGTACAAACACTAAAGACTAACCTAGGCACATAAAAAATCCCAATCTCTGATCCCCCCAGTATCGTCTTTGGTTTACCGCACTCGGTAGTTCTATCAAAGATTTCATCAAAGTTTCTTAGGTACCTATATACTACTGAAAGCATAATCTATATTAATGTTGACTCAAATTACAGTTACTATTTATTACCCTATATTCAAGACTATATTCAGCTACCTAATTTGTATGAATTTGATTTTTTGAAAAACCGTTTTTAAACATTTTTAATCCGTCGTACTTAGATCGAACGATTTTGAAAACTCAAAATTCGAAATAAAGAGTTTATTGAAAAATGAAAAATTGATTCTAATGTAGAATTACTTGTAGAATATTATAACCTCTATGATAATTTTTCGTTGGACAACCAGGTGACCGAGAAAACGCCAATGAAAATTGAAAATTTCGAAAAATGAAAATTCTCGTTTACGAACTGTTTACCGGGAAAACCGTGAAAGATAGGACGTTAGAAATAAACTAAATCACCATACCTAGCTACATAAATACATAATTTGTATACATTTGATTTTTTGAAAAACCATTTTTACAGATTTTTAGTCCGTCGTAGGGGAAGGCGGGGCAGTACCGTACGGTTAAGCTTCCATGGCTTATAAATCATGACATTTTTAAAGAAATTAAATTTTTTAAACTGGTATGTATAGAAAAACTTATGGTCTATAACTTTTATTCGAAACTTTTTTGTATTTTTTTTTTTTAATATGTTTAATTTGCGTTTTACTTTTTTTGGGAAAAATACGGATTTACCCCAGGTTGGTGGTAAATCCGTATGTACCTTGGGGCAAAATCGTATGAGGGCAATTGTTATACCAAAACACAGTTCATTATATTTATTGGTAAATTATTAATTGGTATTGGACTTTTATTTAATTAACTTGTAAAGTTTAACAAAAATTAGGCAGTATAGGTAGTAAATTATGTATGATTTCATTTTCATTAGTTAAAAATGTACGCGTGCGTGAATTTGGCCCACCCACTTCGGCTTAGTGGTTCAAAATCTTCACCAAAAGTTTGCGTGTTAATTGCGAGAATTTGCGAGTTCATTTTCAAAATTTGCGAGTTGACTCTTTACCCACAAAATTCAATTTTCGACCGTGAAGTTGGCCCACCCATATTGTCCTATAACTTTGAAATTAGTATCAAACGATACCGTGTTATTTGCGAGAATTTGCGAGTCCACTTTCAGAACTTGCGAGTAAGCCGTTTGCGAAATATTGATGGGTGGGCCAAGTTTACGTAGCCCACCCATGTCGCTCAAAAATGTCGAAATTTATACCAAAATATGCGTTGCGATTTTCGAGGATTTGCGAGTTCATTTTCAAAATTTGCGAGTTGACCCTTTACCCACAAAATCCAATATTCGAACGTGAAGTTGGCCCACCCATGTTGCCCTACAACTTTGAAATTAGTATCAAACGATAGCGTGTTATTTGCGAGAATTTGCGAGTCCGCTTTCAGAATTTGCGAGTCACTATTTTAATTACCAAACTCATTTTCATAATTCCTTACGAGAATTAAAATTTAATATTTACTATTATAAGGTATTTTGAGGATATTACAAGTTATTTTGCGAAAATAAAATCGTTGTTATACGTCTTGATGTTTTTCGCTAGTAGGTACTAGGTACATATACCGTGTTTACGAGAAAAAAACATTAAATAAACATTGCACACATCATGAGAACAAAAAAATAGTGGGTGTTTTGATGAAATGGTGCGAAGATTCAAATTGTTGTATTTTACATCTAGTGGATTAATAACTGAGATATTTCGAACTAAAACACAATAGTCAACTATTGGGAAAAAGTTTACTTACTTGGATTTGTATTCGTAAAAAATATTCTTAAATAATATATTATATAGTTTAATTTAATAATATTACCTACTAACAATCATATTATTTTGTCATACCAGTTCAACACACACAAATTATTTGGTAAATAGATTTATTTTAACTATTAAGTATTTTATTTAATGTTGTTGTAATCCTGTACAATCTTGTTCACTAATATTATAATATTAATTTCATACGAGTTTCGATCGTTTGTTCCTACCAATGCATCGACTGTTGCAGTAAACATCTATCAATAAAATAAATTAGAACCTATTCATTTTATCCTAATAATAGTTAGTGATATTTATTATTTTTGTGCTGAACACGAAGTTTATTTTCACCCATATTGAATAATTCTGGTTTGTCTGTGGTCAGTGAGTCGAGCAGTACTAGTACCTAACCTCAACATGTGTCATTTTATTTTTAATACAATTTTAATGAGTTAACGTCTTGTTTTTTCGTTCTGTGCTTAATAAGTGTTCTTATTTAAGTTTTGTGTTACTCTAATCATATTTAAATAATATTCATTGCCAATCATGGAGAATAAAAAGGTAAAATATTGATCATAGATACCTACGTAGTTAATGCATATGTAACCCAGTAATATAATATATTGTATCATTTTCATATACTATAATAAATAAAGTGGCGTACTTAGAGGGGGTGCAGGAAGTGCACTGCACTAGGGCCCTTTAGCTGTGTTTTATAAATGGGGCCCTTGAGCCCCTAATCAACAAGTACTTTTATTTTTAATCATGTTAATTTTTAGTTGAGTAAATAATGTTAAGAGGACGCCGCGCCCACATGTGTTGTCTCTGTCTTACAAACGCTTAACATACCAAATTTACACTCGGCAGTTCACGTTTTATGCCGTTAGCTTAAAAATTAGAGTAAATCGACCTATTATGAAACTTGATGATGAGAACCTTATCTGTGTTTTGTTGGAAGTTTTTTTACGACAATTCAGTTTTTAAGCGAGGTATGCTTGTATAATAAATGTAAATTAAAAATGCTCATTACTCACTTAAAAACTGAATTATTGTAAAAAAAACTTCCAACAAAACATAGATAAAGTTCTTAACATAAAGTTTCATCATAGGTCGATTCACTCTAATTTTTAAGCTAACGGCATAAGACTTGAACTGCTGAGCGTAAATTTGGCATGTTGCTCGTTTGTAAGACTGTGACAACACATGCGGGTGTGGCGTCCTCTTAATAAAAAGTAGCAGTGTCATCAAATATTTCGGTACCGTCCGAGCGGTGTGATAACGTCAAAACAACTGTGTTGATATTATTAATACAAAATATATTAAATAAGTACACAATAATATTGCCCTAGCATATTGGGCTATTTTTAGAGGCGACAACATTACCACTGGATGGTGCTTGCACGGGCATAAGTCATAAATTCAGGGCTCGGAACTTATAACTTTAAAAATCATTAAAATAAAAGCGTTTAAACACTTCATTATAAGCATTCAAATAAGCATTTAAAAAACTTAAATTAAACAGATATTTATACAAAAAAAAATTTTAATTAAAAAATTCTGAATTAAAAATAAAAAAAAATCAATTAATCTTAACACATTGGAGACGACAATTTTTTAATTCATTGTTACGTTGAGGACGAGTACCGTGTCTAACACGGTCATAGTTTTTTAGTATCGGAGACGATGCTATTTTTATAAATCGCAACGTTGAGGACGCTTACCGTGTTTAAAACGGGCAATGTTTTTGCGTCTAAAAGACGAACACCGTGTTTTACAAGAAATCGTTTAAGTATATCGATATTTAATTTATATTAAATTATAATATAAATTGTATTAAAAATATCGCAATACCAACAATTGTATCGATATTTTTTCGATTATATTATATTATAGTCCAAACATTATAATAATTATGTTGTTGACATTATTTCCCTATCGACCATTGATTGCGTACGATGTCCTGGGCGTTAAATTCTTTATTTTAATTGTTGTTGGCATAGCTCTAGTATTACACTCGTATTTGTAAAAAATACGACAAGATAAAATAAAAAATTTTTCTCGGTCAACTTTTTGTTTTGACTATTGGAACTTTAGATAATCATATTTATTTTTAGATCAACACTCAGAGAGTTCGATGAAAAAAATAAGAAGTTAATCGGATTATTCAATAATGACTAAAAAAATACAGAAAACATGTGAAAACAGCCCGTTCACACAACAAATAATTGGCGGGAAATGTTCGTCCGTATACATTAAACACACGTACCGCGTTATGTGGTGATCACTTTTTTAGCGAAAGCTAAACTAAAAAATTACCTTCCTATGTTTGGGTCTTCCCAAAAAATTAGCTGCACCCCTGTACATAGATACGCCACTAAATTTATGTATTCGTTTTTATTATTATTGAATTATTTCTATAATCTAAGTTAATTGTTAAGCTGTAATAGTTAATGTACTAAAAGCTAATAAAAAAAAAACTCAGCAATTGGTATGAACTTACAATTAATATTTCTTCAAATACCAATAAACCAAAAATAATATAATTTATAAGCTAATGTATATAGCCATATAGGTAGATTTATAATAATAATAATGATAATACATATTACCTAAGCATTAATTTATAAATATACGTATACTAGGTATATTTATATATTTATATACTATATTTTTACAGCTGATCTTCGTGCACTTTGTTGCTGTTAAAAATACTATATAATATATTATATCTATATGATTCAAAATTTGTGTTTTTTCGTCATTTAATAACCGGCGTAACTGTAGTGATCAGTGATCATAATATTTTTATCGCATTTATTGCTTTGTAAAGGTGAAACAATTTTTAAAATCGTTTCTAATTCATAACTTCCTAATTTGATAATTTCTTATTCCTCCATACTAAATTGTAAAACCTGCAATAGCAACCCTATGATAAACAAAATTATATTTAAAATTATAAGCATAATTATTATATATCTATATTATTTCTATAAAAATCTGACTATTATATATACATTGTAATTACCTTGTATTGAAAAAAAATGTAAGTAGTTCTAGAGATTAAACCGAAAAAACGGCGATAATAATTATACGAAAAATAATACGTAAAATAACATTTTAACATTTTGGTACCTATAAATAATAATTGACATTTCTGTGTTCCGACGTGCACCAAATGTTATCAGCCAACTTACTAATATTATTATTTAATAGTTTGTTATATCATTATGTATATAAATAAATAAATTTACATATACAAACTTATTTTTGCCGATTTTAACTCTTTAAAATTAAAATTTTGAGAAATTCTTTTTTATTGCATGATGAAACTATTAGAGGAACCATTATTTAAAATTCCAATTTCGTACTATTAGTAGTTTTCTCGGTAGTTTTAGAGATACAGTGTCACAGTGAATAGTGATCACGTGAATCAGTGAGTCAAGTGTTATTTGGATTTTATATGTATTGTAAAATATATCATTTATCCATAGGCTAAAGTCATAATTTTAGATTCTGAGCGGAGCAAAGAATGTATACCAATACGCGCATTATGCCGGCCCCCCCACTTTTTTAAATAATCGATATTTCACTGTACATAATTAGTATATAATTAGTATGAATTTGTACGACCATTTTTGGAATTTGTACGCAGCTCGTTTATCAAGAAAAATCCATTTTTATATAGGGGGGCCGGGGTAACGTTATTTCAGCCCCTCCCAACCGTCTAAACAC
Source organism: Myzus persicae (assembly GCF_001856785.1). Lineage (NCBI taxonomy): Eukaryota > Metazoa > Arthropoda > Insecta > Hemiptera > Aphididae > Myzus > Myzus persicae. Next base: position 33,263 of record NW_019104145.1, on the reverse strand, counting down.
TGTTTATAGGATCATTGAATATGCAAATAATTAGTACGTAATCAGTATGAATTTGTACTACTTTTTTAACACAATTTTTAAAGTTGATATTTTAAGTTCAAATCAGCACAAAATTAGATATTTATACGAAGAATAACAACTATAATCCGTTGGTTCGCAAAATCCTTTTTCCTAATTTGCAATTGTCCCCAGCTACTTTGCGAAATACTTGGAAATTCAAAGTCGTTTCTACGCCAATTTTTAGCGTGTAATTACCATGTGTTTCCTCGGCTATCGATTTGTATATTATAACTTTTTTTCTAAAACTATATATTTTATAATTTATATTATAAATCCAAATAGATTTTAAAATAGGTAATTTTTAATTATACCAGCCTTGTAAATACGATTTTTCAATTAGATTAAATTATTAAAATTGCATATATTATATTTTTAATGTTGTTATGATGATATACAAATTTAAATAACTTTTTATACCTTAGTTTAACTTATTAAAATTAATTTTATTACAAAGAAATGGCCTTTTTCTTACGTGTAAATAAAAAATGTTATCATTTACTATAAGATAAAACTTGTTTTGATCTGTTTTCAATTTTTTTAGTTTTTTAAATAGTTCTATACTCTATTCCAAATAAGTTTGGAAAAATGTACGACGAAAACGCGTCCGGTATGTCACGTGATCTGCCGGTGGCGAGCGCTGTTGTCGACGATCCGGTTGTATACAGCCTGACTGCATTTTCTTAACCGTCAACACTTCGCTTGCCTACGTCCTGTCGAAAACGTGCTGCTCCGCGTATACGCACATTCATCGAACCTGCTTTCGGCGTTTTTATTAACCTAACCTAACCTAACCTTTGAGACGAAAGCGGGCAATAACAAAAGTACGTATATTATTTAATTCGCAGCTGTGGAACCATTGTTATTTTAACAGACCGTATACACGGCGGTGAGCTCCGGCCGCCGACCGATCACGACGAATGCCGAATCCGTAGCCAATCACAGCGTACCCGCATGCGCGATTTTTTCCAAACTTATTTGGAATAGAGTATATCAAATATAGATTTTTTATTTAATACAGATTTTTATTGATTTCTTCAAACAGAATTTTTATTAGTATTAAATCAGTTAGAGATTTTTTAAATTATGGCCTTTTGATCAAATAGATTTTAATTCAATTTTAATTTTTTATAATGTACGAATTTTGAAATGTGTGAAATGTATGAAATATAGATCTATATATTTAATTATAAGTTTTATATTGATTTTTTATTGAACAGATTTTTTTTAAGATTTCAATTCCATAAAATCGGTTTGATGAAAAATCAATAAAACAATAGAAAATAATAAAAATAGATAAAAACCATTTTTTATTTAACACTTATAATTAGTCAAGGGTGGGGCTGGAGAACATGTCCCCATCCCAACGCATAGAAAATTGTTTCTGGAGTCCTTTTTCGTAGGAATTCCCAAACTATATAGTCCTTGGAATTCATAAATATGACACAGGTACTAATTATCCGAATAAAAAAAAATTGTAAAATTTTAAATGGGTGGGGCTGAGGACATGTACGTTAAGATTTGGAAGTTGTGGAATGTTCGTTTATGTTTTCAAAATACTAGAATGTAAAATTTATCATCAACTTTATTTCAAATCCAATTACTACGTCTTGATGTGTGCAATGTTTATTGAAACTTTTTTTTTAACACAATATATAGTGCTAGCAAAAAATGTGTTTAATAAGTGTTAAAACGATTTAGTTTTTATTTTAACATATTTACAAGTTAATTGTGTGTGTTGAACAGTTATGACAAAATAATATGATTGTTAGTAGGTAATGTTAGTCAATTTAATTATGTAATATATTATTTAAGAATATTTTTTACGAGTACAAATCCAAGTAAGTAATGATGTGTGCAATGTTTATTTAATGTTTTTTTCTCGTAAACACGGTATATGTAGTACCTACTTGTGAAAAACATCAAGACGTATAACAACGATTTTATTTTCGCAAAATAACTTGTAATATCCTCAAAATACCTTATAATGGTAAATATCAAATTTTAATTCTCCTAAGGAATTATGGATTTGAGTTAAAATAGTGACTCGCAAATTCTCGCAAATAACATGCTATCGTTTGATACTAATTTCAAAGTTGTAGGGCAACATGGGTGGGCCAACTTCACGTTCGAATATTGGATTTTGTGGGTAAAGGGTCAACTCGCAAATTTTGAAAATGAACTCGCAAATCCTCGTAAATCGCAACGCATATTTTGGTATAAATTTCGACATTTTTGAGCGACATGGGTGGGCTACGTAAACTTGGCCCACCCATCAATATTTCGCAAACGGCTTACTCGCAAGTTCTGAAAGTGGACTCGCAAATTCTCGCAAATAACACGGTATCGTTTGATACTAATTTCAAAGTTATAGGACAATATGGGTGGGCCAACATCACGGTCGAAAATTGAATTTTGTGGGTAAAGAGTCAACTCGCAAATTTTGAAAATGAACTCGCAAATTCTCGCAATTAACACGCAAACTTTTGGTGAAGATTTTGAACCACTAAGCCGAAGTGGGTGGGCCAAATTCACGCACGTACATTTTTAACTATAATGAAAATGAAATCATACATAATTTACTACCTATACTGCCTAATTTTTGTTAAACTTTACAAGTTAATTAAATAAAAGTCCAATACCAATTAATAATTTACCAATAAATATAATGAACTGTGTTTTGGTATAACAATTGCCCTCATACGATTTTGCCCCAAGGTACATACGGATTTACCACCAACCTGGGGTAAATCCGTATTTTTCCCAAAAAAAGTAAAACGCAAATTAAACATATTAAAAAAAAAAAAATACAAAAAAGTTTCGAATAAAAGTTATAGACCATAAGTTTTTCTATACATACCAGTTTAAAAAATTTAATTTCTTTAAAAATGTCATGATTTATAAGCGATGGAAGCTTAACCGTACGGTACTGCCCCGCCTTCCCCTACGACGGACTAAAAATCTGTAAAAATGGTTTTTCAAAAAATCAAATGTATACAAATTATGTATTTATGTAGCTAGGTATGGTGATTTAGTTTATTTCTAACGTCCTATCTTTCACGGTTTTCCCGGTAAACAGTTTGTAAACGAGAATTTTCATTTTTCAAAATTTTCAATTTTCATTGGCGTTTTCTCGGTCACCTGGTTGTCCAACGAAAAATTATCATAGAGGTTATAATATTCTACAAGTAATTCTACATTAGAATCAATTTTTCATTTTTCAATAAACTCTTTATTTCGAATTTTGAGTTTTCAAAATCGTTCGATCTAAGTACGACGGATTAAAAATGTTTAAAAACGGTTTTTCAAAAAATCAAATTCATACAAATTAGGTAGCTGAATATAGTCTTGAATATAGGGTAATAAATAGTAACTGTAATTTGAGTCAACATTAATATAGATTATGCTTTCAGTAGTATATAGGTACCTAAGAAACTTTGATGAAATCTTTGATAGAACTACCGAGTGCGGTAAACCAAAGACGATACTGGGGGGATCAGAGATTGGGATTTTTTATGTGCCTATGGTTAGTCTTTAGTGTTTGTACTTTGTAGTTAGAAGTTGGAACACTGTTTATATTTAGCAAAAACTATTTATGATTTAATGATGGCCACATTTGTAGGCAAGAAATAGAAACAAATAAAATCATGCAAGTAGGTATATACAGCATGAAATAATAATCGTCATTCCTATACTATACATGTAATCACTATTATACACCACCTAGCGAAGATAGTACAAATTACCAAAGTAAAATGGCATAAAACGCAGACACAAAAAAAAAGGAAAAAATCAGTTGCACGAAAAACAATATCAATTGACATAGTCATTGAGAACAACAATGATCATAATAATAGTAATAATAATAAAAACCTCGCGAGGGGGCCCGGTCGTTCGTCGACGCCGAGGTACACATTACATAATTTATGTATATATAAATACAAATTTTGCATACCATCCAAAATCCGGACATCGAACATAGATTACAAAAGCAAAACAATATATAATAAGGCACCCATCATCCGTTCCTTCATTTGTCCACAACGGTAATCCGCCGTGGAGACGACTTAACGGACCTCACTCCATATTTAAGTTTTAAACAATAAAGTTAATATCACAGGAATCAGTTGGACGCTAGAGACGTCCGTCCAAGTCGAAAGAAAAAGGAATAAGAACGAAACTCAATAATGCCCGGTATGCACTATGGTATAGATGGGCAGCAGTTATCGTCGCAAATAACACGCTATCGTTTGATACTAATTTCAAAGTTATAGGACAATATGGGTGGGCCAACTTCACGGTCGAAAATTGAATTTTGTGGGTAAAGAGTCAACTCGCAAATTTTGATAATGAACTCGCAAATTCTCGCAAATCGCGACGCATCTTTTAGTATAAATTTCGAAATTTTTTAGTGCCATGGATGGGCTACGTGAACTTGGCCCACCAATTCTTATTTTTTTTTGTAGCTCAAAAACGGCTAATTCGCAAATTCTAAAAGTGGACTCGCAAATTCTCGCAATTAACTCGCAAACTTTTGGTGAAGATTTTGAACCGCTAAGCCGAAGTGGGTGGGCCAACTTCACGGACGTTAAAAATGTACCTAAACATTTTTTTCAATTCTTCAAAATGTCAACAAATAATTAACACAATACAATATGCGATAAAACCTACTTCCATTGGCAGTAGTAGGTACAACAAATACAACTTACCTAAGTAGTAAATACCTATATACAGTTATTAAAATAAAACAATATATTTCTTTTAATATAAGAAATAAAAATGACCACACAAAATTACTTTTTAATAAAAATAATAAAAAAAAATTAATATGATAAATTTTTTTGGCAATTCTAACTAGAACATAAACACTATATTATAATCATAAAAATAAAACAAAACCTTATTTTTTTATAAGAAATATAAATTACTATACCAAAATAACTTTTTTATAACTTTTTCAAAAAAGAATAATAACAAAACTTGACATTATGTCTGCCTAGCACATAAATATAGTAAACAATATTGTCGTATATGCACTTTTTGAGTGATATAGATTGGATAGAAAAGAGTATGGCAAATTGCGTGACTATACTCAAACAGAGCAAATATTTTTTGGGGGTCGGAAACACTTTTTATTAAAAATTAACATAAATAAAACACTTGAACTAATTCGGATCGCCTAGCCCGTATTACGACAGCCCCTCGGACGGTCGTCGTACCCGCGTAATCACCGAGCGACACTCCGCGACGACCCGACTTCTCGTGCTTGCGCTTACGGCGACATTATATACAAAATATTATTGTCGCCTCAGCACATTTAGCTTCCCAGGCTTGACCTATCCTAATATCTCAATTGCTAAAAATATTCCTACCTAAGTAAAATTATTATACCGACGACTGTCTACAATATACGACAGTCCCCTTAGTTTTTTGAAAAAAATGCCCTCATTTTTTAAGGCTATTGTTACATAAAAATGTCTTATACTACGTTAAAAACTAACTTATTTTATCACTAAGTTACTGTCTCGGCTTATTCGCGTCGTTGACTATACAATATTAAGCTTAAATGTAAATTTTAATTTTACTACCTATTTCAAAAATAAACTTTAAATATGTGTCAATGATAAAAAAAAAAACATGAATATAATTTTATGAAAATCTATTGATTGGTCCTTGTTTGGAGTAGAAAATAGTCTTCTGAGAGATTCTTCTCGGTTTGAAGTTTAAATATTTTTATTTCAAAAAATAGCAGTAAACGTTTGTTATTGTTCCTCTTAGGGTAATCTGTTATCTATGGTATATATTTGTTTATTAGTTTTGTAGTGGTTTATTCTGCTTCCTCTTCTTCTTTTTTTTTATATAAGGTACCGAAGTATCGGTTTGGTTATTTCTTGCTGGTTTTTTTTTCTGGAATTTTGATTTTGAAATTTTTACTCTTATGTCTATGTGTTTGCTCTTCAAATCTTTACTTGAATGTTGTATTTTTGTATGAAAAATTAATTTCCTGTTTACATTTATAGTCATAGTTTAATGCTTATAATTGTCTACTTTTAAAATATTGAATTCGTCCCTTGTCTCAGTGGATTGTGGTGACTCGGTGACTCATGAATTTTTTTGAATATGCTGAAAATACATTCTATTTTTTTTTTTATTATACATACATGTGGCATACAGACATACATAATAATTAATATTATACATATATACGAATGTTACAATTATATTTATAATTATACTTATATTTAATTGTTTTTGTTAAAAAAAAGGTATTATAGGTACACGTGTGTTAGGAAATCTTGGGGGAAAATTAAAATTGGATAGTTACATTAATTTCCAGTAAATCATGGTATTTGTATATTCGGAATTTTCATGTATTATATATTTATATTTAAGCATATTGAAAATGTTAAAATAAGTAGTCTCCTCGTAAAACTTTTTTTTTTTTTAAATAGATACAAAATCCATTGGTTTTTGTTTTATAGATATGCTACTTCGGTGGTCTTCTTTTCTTGGTTGAATTTATTTTTTAACTGTAACGCGATTCCTTTTGACATTGTAAGACATTTACTAACGCAGTGACCAATTGCAATATTATCCGGTAATGAAAAAAAAATATTTACTGCAATTTCAGTATGAGAACATGAGAACTTTAACCTGTCATTGTTGCAGAATAAAAATTTTGAAATTCATTTAATTTATTTGAATAACTAAGCGTAACTATATTCTCTATTATTTCCTCGTAGTCATGATTTATTTCTTTAATACGGGTTTTTTTTTTTTATAAGATAGAATAACCGATCGGTTGGAATTCATTTAAAAATGAATTTGTTTTCTTTAATTCTAGCCAAGTCCAATGTGTTTTAATATTTTGCAAATATTCTAAATATGTATACCTGCAGTGTCTTTTAAAAATATCGATAAACGTTTAACTTTGTCATTATCGTCCTAATTATTTATTAATCCCGCCTTTTAATATTATTTAAAAAAATGTTGTATGTCCCCTTAACCTGAAAAGTTGTCTGGTTTTATTATCATATTATTGTTGACTATTTTACTTTTATTATAATTTTATGTGATTGGTCCGGTGTTTTTATTTCAATTTGTAATGATGGGCATGTAAGCCATCATATCTTTTAATTGTGATTAAATTATTTAAGTATTTGATTATTATTAATCTTCTGTAATTGCACACACACACAATGTATTATATAAGGAATCTAATCTGCTGGTCAAGGGCCAGACGCGTCACTATCGTGTTATTGTACGGACGATAAAAGGCGAGTGTAAAAGACTACGCAGATCGTTCGTGCAATAAGATATTATAATAAAACATTTAGTTATAAACGTATGTAAAAATTTAAAGTATGTGTGTTAAATTATATTGAAAAAGTTGAATAAAAATTTATAATAGTAAATAAAAAAAAAGGATATAATTATTTTGATATTTCAATCAATCACCTCACATTACACCTTAAATACGAATTGCGGTTTCAACAATCAAGTCGATACAAGGATCAGAAAGGTAATATGAACAAATTATAATTATTTAATACGTAATGAATTTAGAAATACATAATCGTCCCCGATTAAGCTAGGGTTACTNAGATTATGCTAGTGCTAATTATTCATTGATTACACTGTAGCGTCCATCTAGCGGCTCTTACCGCGTTTAAAAAAAAAAAAAAAATCCCAAAAATAAAATAATAATAAAAATAATAAAATTGCAGATAAAACATATTCTTAACAAATGTCACAAAATAATAGTGATCTGGAAAATGAAATAGAAGAACCAATTTTTGCTTCATTATCAAATGAAATAAACAAATTTAAAAAACCTCGATTAATTTTAGAATTAAATAAAAGAAATTTAAATAGTATAGGAACAGTTACAGAACTTAAAAATAGATTATTAAAATATTTAAACGGTGAATCTTGCTCCTACGATTTTGCAATAGCAAATGAAAATTATCAAAACTTAAATAATCAAACCAAAACAAATAAAATGGATAGTAAAAAACCTTATTTCAAACCTAACATATTTTCCGACTCTTCATCTGATAGTATAGATGCGTTTTTAAAAAAGTATAACAGAGCAGCTTCTATTAATGGCTGGTCTGAACAAGAAAAATTGCAATACATACCTGCATTTTTAGAGGGCCCAGCACTAACTTTTTACGAAAACATCGAAAATCAAAATTTAAATAAATGGGCTGACTTAGAAAAACAACTTCGAAATGAATTCGAACACATTGCTCATAAAGACATGCTTCGCTTATTACTCGATAAAAGAAAGCAATTAGATGATGAACTCCCTATGGCATTTATTAATGAAATTGAATCACTTTGTAGACGTATTGATTCTGAAATGGCTCAACAAGAAATAACCAGATATATAATGAAGGGTCTTAAACCAAATATTGCCAGATATATTGGAATATTAGATAATTCAACATTAAAATTGTTAAAAGACAATATAAGAAAATACGAAATGGTAGAATTTATGGTAACGGATGGAACAAATCAATCGCCTGCCGAAATAAAAACTGACATTATCACTAATAAACTAAATCAAATTTCAAATGAATTTAATGAGAAAATAAACCTGCTTAATGAAAATAATAATACATTTAAAAACGAAATGGAAAACATTATAAAATCCCAAATTCAAAATAATAATCTTAATAAGCCCAATAATTTTTAAAAGAATCGTAACTTTATACCGAACAGCAACATAAATAATAACAATATAAAAAAATGTGAAATATGCTTTAAAGATAATCATACCACGGAATTTTGCTACTTTAAAAACAAGAATAATTCAAATAACAATAATAAAATGCAATGTACAATTTGTTCTAGAAATAATCACTCTATTGAAAATTGTAGATTTAAAAATAACCCTATTAATTGTCAATTGTGTGGTATAATAGGACATTCAGCACAAACTTGTAGAAAATTTTCGATTCAAAAAAAACTAATAAATAGGTTAAACAGTTTTTCTGACACTCACTGTTACCCTTCACCGTCAGTTAAAAAATCAGCAACTACTTACAAAATTAATCATATTTCTGAACCTTTATTCATTCGTGCTAAACTTAATAATATTGATGTACCAATAACTATTGATACAGGGGCCAATATTTGCTGTATTAGACACACGCTTGTTCCCCCTGAAAATAAAATAATTAAAGAAAACATAATTCTATCAGGCCCAAATAACAACCCATTGACTGTCTATGGATCTACAATAATTAAACTTAAAATCGATTCTCATAATTTTGAAACATCAGTATTTATCGTCAAAAATTTAACATGTCAAATAATAATAGGAAATAATTTTCTACACAGCAATAAGGCTATTATCAACTTTCATAATAATACTCTAACATTAAATGATTCAACTACAATACAAACTTACACTAATCTATCTAACACGAATATCAATAATATTAAAGAGGAAATAGCTGATATATTTCTTGTAGATTCTGACTACTCGATTGCACATTGCATATCTGCAGACTTAAAAATGTCTAAAGGAATAGCTTCGCGAATAAAAACAACATTTGGAAACACAACGCCTCAACTCGATAAGTTAAACCCACAAATAGGTGACGCGATCCCAATAGAAATCGGAAACAAAATAATTTATCACCTAGTAACAAAACAAAAATATTTTCATAAACCTAAATATGATGACATAAAAATTACTATTCAGAACTTAAAAAAATCAATGCAAAAATTACACGATTTCAAAATTGCTATCCCTACAATTGCATCAGGCATAGACAAATGTAACTGGTCAATTACCAAACAAACAATTTTTACGGAATTTCTAAACACAAATATCGATCTTCTCATTTGTCATAAAGATAAAACACACATAACTAATAATTGGAAAACTCAAGAACATCAAAAGGTTATAAACTTAATACGCAACAATTACCACTTTTTCGAAACAATGAAACAATTAAATAATATTGACGATAATTCCAATAATAAAATAAAATCACCCATTAAGAATATCGAAAATGATAAAAGTAATAATAACAATATGAGTAACATAAGTGAATTTAAAAAAATAGATTATGATTACAATAATAATACAAAAGATAATAATAAAATAAAATCAGTATTTTAAAATCATAAACCCGGAGAAAATGTCACCGGAGATGGTAATTGTGGGATTTATGCTATGTGTAATGCTTTAAATGATAATAAATTAGATAAAATTACTTCTATAGCCGATATATTACAAATATTAAACATTACACAGCTGCCTAATTATCGGATGTCTGATGACGAATTAGCCGCAATCGCTAATTACTATGAACACGACACTTATATTTACAATGACATTAATAAAACAGCAATTATCTATCAAAAGAAAAACTATGATAATAGGCCCGCAATCGTTTTGTATAATGTCAATAAAAATACGCATTGGGTCCCCGGGACAAGAACAGATAAACCATCAAACAAAGTACCGCATAGTCATATTGTCATTAATGACATGCCGACATTACAACCACTGATAAATAATATAAAGAAAAATAACAATATCGATAATAGCACACTTCCAAATGACCTTATAGATACCCAAAAACCTCTAAATAACAACGATAATATTAAATCAGTAAATAATTACACAAAAATACCGTACACAATTTCGAATAATTACGACGACAAAGAAATACTTATGGACAATGAAGGAACCATAATAAATATATCCCAACATCTCGATAAATATCAACACAAAAAAGCAGTGGAATTAATAAAAAAATGTATTCATCTTTTTACAACCGACACTTCATACATAAAATGTGCCAATATAGATCCCTGTGAAATTAAATTAAAACCAAATTATACGGACCCTAAATGTAATGCACCCCACAGAGTTTCCCCACAACAACGTGAAGAATTAAAAATATCATGACAAATTACATCAAATAATTAGTTTCAACCCAGGAGACTTAGTTCTTATAAAATTCCCATTTTTAGAAGTAGGAAAATCTCCCAAATTAGGACCAAAATACAGAGGCCCTTTCAAAATTTTAGAGAAAGTCAATGACTTAAATTATAAAATTGAACTTGTATTAAATAATAAAATAACTGAAGTGTAATCCATGTTAGGCGCCTTAAACCATATCACTCAAGAGAAAATACTAATAATTAACTATCACTGCCTAACATAAAAAAAAAAATTAAAAAAAAATAAAAAAAACAATAATTAATAAAATAATATCAAACTTGCAAAAATAAAAATAAAATAAATTTAACATTCTTTCTTTTTAGAATAAATGTTTAATATATAAAATATAAATAATAAAATAATAGAATTATAAAAAAAATAATTTGATAATCATATACTCAAACTATACAATAAACATTATATAACGTGAAAATATAATATATTTTTAAGTATGTACGATTATATTATTTAAATATTAAGAAATTAAAAGAATGTATATAGGTATATAATAATAATATGTGTTTAAAAAAAAAAAAAAACTTTAATTTTAATTTAATAACAATTTACAACAATTATAGCAAATAACATAAATTATAAATAATTTTTATTAATATTATATAACGTATGTTTTAGAAACCATTGTATTCTACTTCATATATATTTTATACATTGTAAGACAGAATTTCACATTCAACATTCGACATAATCGTAATGAAGTTCACACATCTACTCATTCTTTTGCAATTACACATGGCACATGGTTTTATTGCATATGACTGTAATGGACCAAAAATCAATATAACATCGTTTAATAGCCTCTCTGTGGAACCATGCGAACCACCATCAGAAATCAACACCCAATTAATTCAAAGAATTCAACTCCTACAAAAAACAGATACCTATCTAATACCCTATAAAACATGCTCAACAATAACAAACTACTTTATAAGTAGATGTTCACTTTTAGAAGATGCTCAAATGGTTGATAATGGAAACTTCACAGAAATAATTGAATTAGGTAGTGCTCGGTGCTCTGAAATACACCAAAAACTATCATACCACCTACCAAACGGAGGGATAATTACACAATTAAAAATTAACGAAACAACATTATCATCCGTCACATTGGCCGGTTTTGTAGACAGACATGGAAACTGCAAAGGCACTACATTTTCATCTGAGAAAGGTACATGGCAAGAAGCTATAGTTCAAGCTAACTATAAAATAACTCTCACCGAAGGATTGGCCGTGGTAAACCACAAACAAAACACATTAACCCTCCCAACCGGTTCAACTTTAAAATTATCCAACCAATACGGTTTGGATAATTATAAAGGGGAGGTAGTATGGGACGCAAATACTTATGATTGTGAAACCCACGAATTCACCATTCTATATGACGGACATGCAACATTAATAACTTCGAGTAATGATAAAACCACTCGAACTTATCTAGTAGAATCGGACCAAATCGTTTTTGCTCTACAACACATAAAATCAACATATATATGCAATATACCAGCTACACAAACTGATCATTCTCAATTAACCATAATTACAGATCCATTATTTTTTCATTACTTTAAAACCAAAAATATAGATTTAATGGCCTATATAAATACTAAATTGGTATACATTGACAATCGTTTCAAAGCATCAGTAATAACTTTATACACAGATCTAATCCAAAAACAATGTGAATTAGAACGAAAAGTACTACTACACAGACCAACATTAGCCACATATAGCCTATCTGAATTCGCATACTCTATGGGCGAAGGTCCGGGATATACTGCATTAAAGGCTGGAGAAATCATATACCTACTGAAATGTAAACCAGTAGAAGTCGAAATCTCACAAAAAAATACAATTTGTTATGACGAATTACCAGTTATTTACAATAATCAATCATATTTCATGGCGCCTAAAACAAGAACTTTACAAAAATTTGGAACAGAATTAGATTGCAATCATATATTACCATCTGCATTTTTACTTGATGGAGAATGGTATACCACATCACAAAATATTAGAGAAATAAAAAGACCACAAACTCTTAAACCTTCTACAAAATGGACATGGACATACAAAAGTATTGAACATTTGATGACTGCAGGAATTTATAATTATGACACCATGAAACAATTTCAACAATACCTATAGTACTACCCCAAGAAATAGAAGCATCTCAAAAAAATTTAGCAAGGCAAACCATGGGCTTTACAATAATGGATCATAGATTAAATCTTAACTCATTGTTTGACGAAAACACCATTAGCACTATGGTTGACAACAAACTAAAAAAAATGTGGGGCTGGTTTACCGTCTTTGGCGAATTTATATCCGGTTTGCTAGGAATATTTTTTGTATGGAAAATAATTCTAACCTGCATTAACACAGGAATTAACATTTCTCTTTTATATCAAACATTCGGTTTAAGCATAAAACTAATAGCAGGAATATTTACAAGCATCACTCATTGCATAATGCACAACGCAAAAAAAGAACAACAACAACAAAAACAGCATAAACAACAAGATCAACCACTATTAACTTTAAATCAAAATCACAGTTCACAAGGCAAAATAAATAAATCAATACTCAAAACAAAAAACTATATACCCAAACATCAGAAAATTATCTATATAAACAAGTTAAAACGTTTGAAATCCAACTACACAGTCATATGCATATTCCATGTAAATGCCAAGAAACATAATCAACTCAACTCTCAACCGAATCATACTATATATACCCTAAAAAAAAAAAAAAATGTAATAAATTCCTAGTAATATTGCATATTCATTATTATTTCGAAAACATGTACACATTTGTAATGTAATTATTATACCTTTTTATATTATATATATTTCATTATATAACTATAATTGAAATCTTTATTATAATTTCATCTTAACTTATATCTTTTCCTAAATATGTTAAACAAATATGTAAAAAAAATATTATGTATCTAATTTTATAACTTTCATTGTTTAACTTTCATGCTTTTATAGTTTAGAATTATTTGTTATACTCAACTTTTGATGCGAGGACGCATCAGAAAAAGGCTAGGGTGGATGTAATGATGGGCATGTAAGCCATCATATCTTTTAATTGTGATTAAATTATTTAAGTATTTGATTATTATTAATCTTCTGTAATTGCACACACACTCACACACACACACACACACACACAATGTATTATATAAGGAATCTAATCTGCTAGTCAAGGGCCAGACGCGTCACTATCGTGTTATTGTACGGACGATAAAAGGCGAGTGTAAAAGACTACGCAGATCGTTCGTGCAATAAGATATTATAATAAAACATTTAGTTATAAACGTATGTAAAAATTTAAAGTATGTGTGTTAAATTATATTGAAAAAGTTGAATAAAATTTTATAATAGTAAATAAAAAAAAAGGATATAATTATTTTGATATTTCAATCAATCACCTCACATTACACCTTAAATACGAATTGCGGTTTCAACAATCAAGTCGATACAAGGATCAGAGAGGTAATATGAACAAATTATAATTATTTAATACGTAATGAATTTAGAAATACATAATCGTCCCCGATTAAGCTAGGGTTACTTTTTCATTCATTACAAATTATTGGTTTATTGAAAAAGGAGTTATTTAAATTCGATTGTATTTTGTTTGTTTCTATTATAACTCAATATCTTCGTAAATATTTTCCTTTTTATTGAATTTTCACCTGAATTTATGTTATTATAATCGTGAACAATGTTTTGATTTAGTATATTTTGATATAATTGGTTACTGGTATTTAAAACTATTTCAGTTTGGGCCGATAATTTATTTGCATTAATAGCTAACTTGTTGTTAGTTTGTCTAAAATCGTCTTAGATTGATTCAGAAGTTTTTGTACTTTCGTTATTTGATTCTGTAGTACTAGAATCACTTAGATTAGATTCTGCTAGTTAATCTCTAATCTCAATTTTATTATTAAGTGATTTCGTTTGAATAGCGATTTTTTCTACTGCAGTTAGAGTGTCCTCAATATCGTCTAGTTCTACAACTCCTTTATAGTATCTTGATAATCTAGATCTCAAATTGTCAACAGCAGCTGTATTTTTTAACTGTTTGGATATGTATAAATTAATAAATGTCGGTTAGTTTGGAGATTTTTAAATTTAAATGATATTCGTCATTCATAATAACATAATGAGATATATTAACGTATATTGGTTTTAAAGAAATTTATTTTGGATTAAAAGGGCTCTTATTTGTATTAATATATTATACTTAACTGCACTAACTACTCAATTTTTAATTTAAAAAAAAATGAAAATATTTTGTTTAAAATAAATATAATTTTGAAAGACAAAGGAAAATGAAAATATTAAACTAAAAAAACAAATAAATCCCATATAAATTGTTATTTAACAATCCTGATTATAATATGTATCTATGTACCTTCAAATCGTTGCTCGCCTTAGCGTATACGTGTAGACGCACGGTTAGCAAAATTGAACTCACGCGGATGCGGTACAAACGTTATCTTGTCGGTAAGACAAAAAACCAACGCGTATTAGTTAATTAATAAGTATACACGCGCACACAAATAATTGTTTTACTTCAGCTAGTAAAAACTGCTCAGGGTTATTCTACCCAAATGTATATAACTGTCGCACTTCAAAAATATTCAAAACAAAATATTGGTGTACTCACGAAGTACAAGTGTTGTCTTTTCCGAAAGACCGAAAAAAATCGAACGCGTACGTATTCTTCACTCGGTATACGCACACACAAAATCGCGTCCTGGGTTACTCCACCCAAAACACTTGAACAAATTAATTTATCTTAACTTGCGAAAAACTCAAAAAAATGTCTGCGCTTCAGGTTACTCCACCCGAAACACACACAAATTGTCGTACTTCGACTTAAAAGGTATAGTGTGCCAAGGGAACTTTACCCAGACCACACGAAAAAAACTGTTGTACTTCTTGTACATAAACACTTCAAAAATTAAACGCGCCAAGTGCCAAGGTTGAGGTACCAGGGCACAAACACAAAACAAAAAAAAATGTTTCCGACCGTAGATAAGAACCCCGTTGGGCGCCACTGTGGTATATTATGCACTTTTTGAGTGATATAGATTGGATAGAAAAGAGTATGGCAATTTGCGTGACTACTCAAACAGAACAAATATTTTTTGGGGGTCGGAAACACTTTTTATTAAAAATTAACATAAATAAAACACTTAAACTAATTCGGATCGCCTAGCCCGTATTACGACAGCCCCTCGGACGGTCGTCGTACCCGCGTCCTCGCCGAGCGACACTCCGCGACGACCCGACTTCTCGTGCCTGCGCTTACGGCGACGTTATATACAAAATATTATTGTCGCCTCAGCACATTTAGCTTCCTAGGCTTGACCTATCCTAATATCTTAATTGCTAAAAATATTCCTACCTAAGTAAAATAATTATACCGGCGAATGTCTACAATATACGACAATATGTAATATTAAAATAAAACAAAAACTTTTTTTCTTATAAGAAATAAAAATTACCTTAATCAATAATGTTGTACTTATTTTTTTTTTATACAAAGATCACAAATGCAGGTCTTCCAGTTGTCAACTCCTCCACAAAGCTCGTTACACCATCTACAACAATTTATACATTTAACCCATTATTATTACTACATATAATATTATTATATTTATCTTCGTGCAAATTACAAAGGCATATTACATATTATATTATACATTACAATACACAGTAAATTGTTTAGGCCAAGTTTGGTTCAAATACACTACAGCCCCTAAAGTAGCACCTTTTTTTTATATAATTAAAATGTTTACTTACAACGTAGATTGACGTTTATAAAAATTATAACTTCAAAATGCAGTGGTTATATGTCTTATCTCTTGAATTGCTCAAAATGTATCATGGTTATTGGTAAATAATAATATGATAAACTTAGTAATAATTAACATACATACTTCTGACCAGCCACATTCGGTACTGTAAGCAAATAGTTTACAGGGACAACAAATCTAGACACCGGGTATCTATGACACTGTATGTGCTGAAAATTGGACCAACCAATCCAAGTCGTTGCCTTTCTCGATTACCCATATACCAGAGCCAAAAATAAAAACCCATAAATATACTTTTACATACTTTTATGTTAATAAATAAATGAAATAAAAGTACAATTTCAAAAGGAGAGACCAGCCTTCTTACCATTTTAAACTTACTTCCTAGACGATAAACAAATACATCGTCTGGTAACGTATAAATAACCACTATAAGATAAACGTAAACAATAAAACAATTAACTATCATTAGTTTACTGGTAAGTTCGTGATCGAAAAATGCAGTAGAAAAGATAAAATAAATTATTAGTAGTTATTAATTAGTATAGTTCTTGTACGTACATAATTAATTAATAGTATATACAATAGAAATTTGGGTCTAGAAGTCTCGGGGGACCAAAAAAAATATAGAAACTTCGATTTACTGTGGTTATTTAAAATATGAAAATGAATGATCGGAAAAAATATCGATATACAGAAACTTCGAATTATCGAGCTTCCGCTTGTTATTTTAGTACAATTTCATGTTATCAATTTACTACATCAACACGTGAAATCGGATTATGAAGACAAATGGTATCCACGGGCTTTGTATTTCATACATCCCAAATCTATTAAAAAAAAACGAAATAAAATATACTCGTAATATTTGAAGTTCATGATTTAATATTATCACTTAATAAACATATAAATTACGTATTAAACTTTTCAGTTACTACTAGAAAACATTTAATTTATAATTAATAATGGTGATAAAAATGATTTTAATTTCTTTATATTTATTTATTATTAAATGTTCAGCTATAAAAATTGAACATTTCATACATTTTTATCTACAAAATCATTTTTAATTTGATATATATAATATATATTGTCGAAATTTGAACTTTAAATGATAATAAAAACAGAAATCTTGTCTATGTGTTTTTAATGATTTGCAACTGCTATTGTAACAATATAACAAGAGTCTTGTATTCAATTTTCATGTTTTTTGACCCAATCAATACAATTTTATTGATATTTAGGTAAAGTAAAAATAATTTTAAAAAAAAATAAAAACTGAAAATGTTTATCAACAGCTCAACCTTTTTTTAAATTTCCATTAACAACCCATTACGAATACCCTTGTATTACATATACAAGTTTTTTGACAGAGTGAACATTTTGTATCGACATAAGTTTAAAACAAAAATAAATAATAACCGAATATTTCATACGCCTGTAAAGTTCAACACTAGTCAAAATATTTTGAATTTTATGGTGTACAGAAAATAGTAACACAAATTCAGTGAAAATGTCATGTATATCTACTTTCATTTTTGTTAGAGTTACACTAAAAACCAAAATCTAATTTTTCGAAAAATGGTTTTACTTAAAACTTTCCGTTTATCTTTAATTTTTTGTTTGTTTTTCCTGTTGCTTTTGAAAAATATTGGAAATTTTAAATTTTCACCTCCCGAATTCATCAACTAGATTCACTTTTCTACCAGAAAAGTTGCTGTTGAAGAAAATCAAAGCACTTTTACTTCCCGAAACCATGATAATAGATACGGAAACAAAAATATATATACATAAAAACACACATCATTGTAAAATTAATACATTCAGCGAGAAAAAAATTTTTGGTGGGTGGCCTGGATAAATCTTAAACGCCCGGCCTGGATTTGGTTCCAATTCCGTTCCTGGTACCTGTAGTTATTTATACAAATTTTATAAAGAACGATTAACATTTAACACTCCTCCAAAGTTTTTCCCCAGAAGATACCAGCTTGATTAAATTAATGTCAAATCCTTAATCGTAAGAAGAAACTTAAGTTTTAATGTCATAATTTCTTTTTGCCCATATACCTTGGATACAAGTATACAACACAATGTTTCAATTGCTACGTAGTTATTATGTTCAAATATTATAATATAAGGTTCATACGGTAGGGGTTAAAATGTGATTAGAAGTACACAGAACCATCAATACACAGAATTCAATGATTTAGGTTTTTTGAATATATCCATGGTTAATTTTCAAAAAAATTGATTTATCAAATACGATTTTTTACTAAATAAAATGAGTCGGCTCTCGCTGGCGTAATTGCCTTACTTATATCTTGAAAATACACAATGATTTAAAAATAAAATATTATTTATTTCAGTTTTTTGATCAATGTTTAAATGTACATTTTGTGAAATGGTGTCTTGTGGTTTTGTACATTATCATTAAGTATCGATACTTACACCATGTAGATCAAAACAATAGTGCACAATAATACATTGATATTTCGAACAAAATATAAAGGACCAACAAAAATAATACAACACATAATATTAATCGTATATGTAAGACAGTAAAAAAATATAATGTCCGTATGGCATGCACCTCTAGGTATCTACGAAAAAACAGCAATAAAAGTGAAAAAAAGTTAAGCTTAATAAATATTTTCATTAAATTAATATATTATTTTCTTTATGATTCAATGGTATAACGCAGCACAATAATGTACTACTTTTCATAATATTTCAACATCATTTCAATTCAATAAAGCGTGTAGTAAAAGCAGCAAATTCTATACAAACGCATTTAACTCCAAAATGATTCACGTAACTCGCCTAGCTCATAGACCTTGTAAGACATCAGAAAAAAGTGTTCTTTTCTTCCAAAAATCAATTAAATAATCTCAAATATGAAAACAATATTCTTAAAAATATATCAGATAAAATTTTAAAAAATTTGAAATCAAAAATTAAAATATTAAACATATCAACACATCAACACATATACCTAACAGAGACAGAACACTTTTCAAGCAGGGACTTAGTTTAATTTTAAGTTTATCTACCTCGATTCCTGATGTTTTCGTCTATGTAAAACGAAATTTTTCTCGATTAAAAAACATATATTTAGCTGAAAACCAATTTTTATTTGGAAATGTATCCAAGTCTTCAGGCAGCTAACTTTTCGTGTAATCTATCCGTGTAATCTATATTGTAATCTATATATGTATAATGTATATATATATATATAGATTGTACGGCACGGCGGCCCGCGGGTTTTCAGCTACCCGTCCTTTTTTGTCTGTCAGATTATGTGTTTGATCGGAGTGCAGATAATAATAATTGTTCCGAGAAATAAAATTAGACAATCTCTTCTTTATTTTTTAGTAGAAATTAGTATTTTTTTAACACTTTTCTTATTAAATTTTTGGTTGTCATTGGGACAGATCGGATGTATAAGCATGCATCAAATCAAATTCATGCGAATTGCCTACCAAGGCTCATCGGCGTGTCCACAATTAAAATCAAAATTAAAATTAAACATATTATAGAGTATGCACCTAACAGGGTCCGCAATCCACAATATGCACGGGATCAGCTACTTATTATAAAAATGATAGGGTTTGATTAATTTAAACTATTTTTGTTTATGACTTTTTATTTGATCATTGAATTCTAAAAATATACATTGTACCTAAATGCAATGAACTAATGAGTAAAACACTTTTTTTAATGTAGACAGATCAGAAAAGAGTTTAATTATTTAAATTATTTAAAACATTTTTATTTTATATAAAATACCTATTAAAAACATTTTTAATTTGAAAATTGAGAAAAACTTCGTTTCACATCGACGAAAACATTGTACACTAGGTATACTTAAAATTGCAGTATGCACAAAAACACAAGGTGATGCTCATGCGTGACTTAAAATGAAAACACAAATCGTGTCAACTGTCAAGCATACTTCTTATTCCTTATACAGATATACAATAGTCAATAATAATATGGTTGTTGTCATCTTCAACGCCGTATAATTTGTCATTTTCTCATATTTTGTTCCAAGTTGAGTGCCACTAGAGTTGCCTATTCAGATTATATCAGGCATGCATGTGTAGTGCCATACAAGTCTGGAGCATTTCCATATTATTTTGATACTCGATGTTATTTTCGTTGTATACTAGACACTGTGATAAATTATTATCCATCATCAAGTATCAAAACAATACTAACTATATAATGTGATTATATTGGTCCATCGGGTTGTGCTGAAGTTCGTTCAAAGACTAAATATATAAAGGTATTAATATTTAATGCCTATTTTTTTTTATTATTTGCATTGCGCTTTTGCCTTATTTATTACAATCGTGTAACTACACTGAAAAAAAAACGGTTCAGAGAGTAGTCAACAACATTTGTTGTAATTACTGCAAGTCATAGTACTAGGCTACAGGCTGTTAGAATAGAATTTTAGGTTCACTTTCATTTTCATTTTTATTAATTTCAAAATTATAGTATTGTACAACGGCTACACTGATTTATCATGCATTAAAATTGTTTACGTATGATAAGCAGTTGGTATAATTGACCAGAATCAACTGTTTGCAAGGTCACTAGTTGCTTTCCAAATATTGTTTTAATATTTTTCATACCATTGAATGCATCATCCGTGTTTTTATCAAGTGAATGGGCTAGAACTTAATTCTTATAGAAGTGTTTATATACAATAACCTACTTCGGAGTATTAATATCATTCGGAAGAACGTCATTTTAGATATTTGGAATTAATAAGAAGAGGACTTATAAATGAGTACTTATCAATTTTTATTTCAAAAAGTTTGACGATTGTTCCAAAATATCAAGTAAGTTATATGCATTTTTTAAATACTTTTCATTAATTTAATTGTGTTTTTATTTCAAATTTGAATTTTACTTAACCCGTCATTG
The DNA here is from genome assembly GCF_001856785.1 of Myzus persicae. NCBI lineage: Eukaryota > Metazoa > Arthropoda > Insecta > Hemiptera > Aphididae > Myzus > Myzus persicae. The sequence continues at coordinate 11,448 of NW_019104145.1, read as the reverse complement.
GTTTTATAAAATATACTTCATAGGTATGTAATTGTCTTAAACATTTTTTTTCCTATACTTTAATTTTTTTTATAACTTTCTATAAATCCGCTGTATATAAATTATGATATAATATTATTTATCTAAGCTGAATGGTCTATACTCTATACCAGTGGCCGGCAATTGAGTATATGTCGATAAATTATCAAGAATTATTTATGCAATGTTTATAGTTACAAAATTGTTTTTAGAAATTTATTGATTGGAGGTATTAATAGTATCACAAGACTCAAATAATAAATAATCAAGTGGTTCCCCAGTACTAAATAAGTGAGCTCTGCTCTCATCACGATACAAATGATGGGTTAACATTTTAGATATAATTATTATTATTCAATTTAAAATTATAACATTTTTATTTTCAATTAGTCCACACCAGTCTTATATTTATTTAAATTATTGATATTGTAATATGTATTTAGAAAGTTAAATTATGTAAGGTATGGTATGTATTTTTGATCTTAAACTTTATTTTATTTCATATTTTTGATAATTAAATAATTGTGGATGCTGACACAATGTTATGATCCAGTAATGTATAAATGTATACTTTGTCACCAATTTTTAGTAGTGCATCATTATTGCCTATTTCAGACTATTCTAGTCGTCTGTATGGCTTTTGAGCTAAACATCTGCAATGATATTAATTAAAATGTTATTATCATATTACCTTCTTGAAATAAATCTATCAACTTCATGTAATTGATTTTATTATATTTTGTAGTTAAACCAAAAAAAAAAAAGAAAATGAAGAAGAATAATATTCAGCAAAACATTTTTGTGAAATTAGATGCCAATGATGGACTCAAAATAGATAATGTAATTGAAACTACTACTACTGAGTCTGTTATTGATTCAAAAACTTTTGTGAGTGAAATAAAATTTTTACAATTATTCTTTTGTTACTGGTCTGTTATAACTCTGTCAAAAACTTAATCGTCTAGCCAAGTAGAAACCATATAGTTGAAAAATAGTGTGATTGTTAAATAAACTTTTTATTGAATTAAAAATTTAATAAAATATTTGAAATTGAAAATAATTAAGTATAAAATTATTACTTTACTTATTGTAATTCCATACTCCAGTATATCTGTTAAAACGCAATATATGTTTAAAATATATTTTTAATATATACATTATATTAAATTAACTGATTTAACCAAGTATTTGCCACCAATAAAAATGATATATTTTTATACAATTTATTTTGTATTTTTATAAATTTTTGATTAAATAAAAAGTATGATACGTATTAAAATATTGATTTATTGACTAAATCTCTTGGCTGATAGAATACAGTCTATACTTTCAGCACCCTTTTATTAATGTAAATTAATCGTATGTAAAGCTGATAGCTTTATCATTTTTACTCTAATATAATAAATATAAAACATAAATATATGTTATAGGATATTTTAAAACAACCAGAAAACAAGGATATTAAGAATAATAATCATAAATTTGAAAATGAAGAAAAAAAGAGAATTATTCTAAAACCGGGAGAGTTATTACAGCAATCAGAAGAGACCCAAAAAACGTTAATTCAACACGAACCCGTTATTGAAAATACAGCTTCAAAGTTGCACAGTTATTTAGAAAATTTACCCTATGCTGAAGGTTAGTTTATTTTTTTACTTATGTTTACACAAGTACTAAGGTTTTTTTTTATATTTATATAGGACAGTGGAGTGTTAAAAACCCAACTGGAAAAAAAGTGTATTCTAAATTATTTTTAATACAACTTGGTAGTGAAGCCATCTGTCAAAAGAAACCTGATGTATTAAGTAACTGGACTAATTTAACAACATTTCCTAGTGCACCACACATAAGTTGCTTAGGTGTAAGTTTTTTTAATGAATATTCATTATTTTAATATTTAAACTTATTTATTGTATTTTATTATTCAAAATTTATTAGGGGATGGTACGTAATTTACCAAAATTTCAAAGTGCTAGAACAACTAGATTTATGCCTTCCTATTTTGAACCGGGTAATAGTCAATGTGGTAGTGATATGCCTATTATGGTGAGTGTACAATTGGATAATGTTGATAATGTTTTTAAAATCAATTAAAAAATATTGTATTTATGATTTTTAGAAACCAGGTGCCAAACTCAATAGTAGTCAAGGAAAAACAGTAAAACCCAGCACTATTCATGTATCTCTTTCCTTAAGAGAAGAAATTAAATTAAATCAGTCTGGAAATGCTTGGGTTCCAACAGCTGCTAAAAAAGCCACCAAGTCTGAAGTACTTAAAATAAAAAATGAAGAAGAACAAAAGAATGATGTAGGAATTAAAATTACATTTTATTAAATTTACACAACAATGTATATCATTTATTAGTTGAACTTAGTAGTATAATTTATTTTAAATTTATGGTAATATATGGTGTGGTGTAGTCATAAAAAATATAACAAATACCAAGTATTATCATACAATAGTTAATAGTAGTAAGAAACATATACTTTTAGTTGATAACAATTTATTTGTTTTTTACATTTTTTTTACATAATAGTGCACAAAATATAAGATTTATCTATACAATTTTAGCGAGAATTGATTCTGGGTTTTTTTTTTTTAAATAAATCAATATCATTGTTATTCATTCTGTGTAAATTATATTTTTACAGGAAGTAAACAAAAGTGTTTTATCAATTTTGAATAAAATAACTCCTGATAACATGGCTTCATTAACTGAGAATTTTAAAGCATTGCCAATTAACACTATTGAACGTCTGGAGAAAACTATTGATTTAGTTTTTGAAAAGGTAATATACAAAAAATATATTTAAAATTAAATAATTTATATACATAGAAAAAGCAAAAATAAAATTATTTCCCATATTTTTAGTTGTGTAAAACAATTTTCTTATAAGTAATATAGGTATCCCGTATGCAATTGATGAACCATTTATTTTATTTCATAAATTAGCTTTTTACAAGGGCACAATAATTATAAAAACTGTTTTAAATGTTCATTCATTTATTTCGTTTTTGTACTCCTGATTGATCTATATATTGGTAAATAGTTTTAAATTCTGAAAGTTACAATGATGTGTGTTTTTTTTAACTTTTTGAATTTTGAAATGAATTAATTAAATTCAATATTTGAAGTATTAAAAATGCTCCAATTTTTTACATCAGCATCTTTTCTGGTATAATGAATCTAATTTGTTGTGGAAAAAACCAAAAAAAAATTGAAAAAATCAATTTAATGTTTTTGAGCTAACCACTTGAATTCTTCACCAAATTTGTATATTTGCATTTTCATTTATGATAATATTTTCAAACTATTTTGACTATATTTGAGCTATTCATTTCTTTGAGACATTTTTCGAATTTTGTGAGAAACTTTTAAATTATTGCCGATAGAAACTTTGTCACTTAGTAAGAAAGTTTGAATATTAAACAGAATGGTTTTCATATGATTCTTTATTAGCAGTTCAAAAATACTAAAGATACATACGCACAATTTTAAGTTCGAATATTGACAAAATTCATCAAAATCCCAAAAATATACAAATTATTTTTAGTTAGGAATTCATAAAAGTATTTCTTTTCATAGTTAACATTTAAAATGTTAATAGAATATTAAAAGATTTATTAAAAGCTTTTCTACCTTTAATAAACCGTAAAAAGTTCACTGAAATGGTAACATTATTTATTTATCTAACATTTTTTCATTATCATTTAATTTCAGGCAATAGAAGAACAAAGTTTTGCTCCTCTTTATTCATTTTTATGTTCAGCTATGCAATCGGTACAAGTTAGTTCTAAGTATGGTAAAACTGTAACTTTTAAGAAGTTAATAATAAGTAAATGCCAAAGCCTATTTGAATTATATAAGGACCAAGAAATGGATTTTGTTAAAAAACTCACTGAAATCAATTCGTGCAATAATCCAGTAATTTTGATGACACACAAACATAGTTATGTAATTATTGTTAATTTGTGATGGCTATAATTTTTAGAAAAAGAAAAAAGAACTTCAATTCGAATTTGAAGAAAATGAAAGAAGAATGCGCAAACGTTCTGTAGGAAATTGCAGGTAAAAAAAAATATAATATACACTGTAAATGAAGATCAAGCTTCTATACTTTTTATTGTATATTATTAGATTTATAGGTGAATTATTTAAACAAAAAATACTTTCCCCAAATATTATGTTGTATTGCATCGAGAATTTAGTCACTAAACATGTTGAAGAACCACTTGAGTGTTTATGTAATTTATTAAAGACTGTTGGAAAAGAATTGGAACAAGTAAATTTAACATTTTTTAATTTCATTTAGTTAATAAGAAATTATAGTCTTACTTAAAATATTTAATTAATTTTTTTTTGAAATTTCATCATAATAATTTTCAATAATAAAATAAAATACATTTCTAATGATTGATTTATTAGTCTGACTATGCATTTGATAGCATGAATATTAATGTATTTTGGTTAAGCTTAATAGCAAAGGATAATTTTAATTTTTCAATTTATAGTATACATTGATTTTTTTTTTTGAGAAAAAAACTTTTATCGTAGAAGTATTAACTTGGGATAGTACCAATTATAATTTTGTCTTAATAAGGTTTAACAAAATGACATCATCCAGCCTACTAATCTTAAGTTGGCTTTTAATTTTAGTTTTAAATTACAAATTACAAAACTTGAAGGTTAAAAACCTTTTTTTTCTTATATTTTATTGGTTTTCATATTTTTTAATTTTTAAGCAAATTGAAGATGTAAAATTTCATAATTTGAAAATAAAAGTATTTTAAATAACCGAGTTACATAGAAAATGATCTTACTTTTAAGATTTACTAACTCTATATATTTTATTGTTTTTAGTCGTATAGTTTAAATGATACTTTTGATAAACTGAAAGATTTAACATCCAGAAACATGAAATCTAAGATTCCATCTAGAATAAAATTCATGATACAGGATATCATTGATTTACGTAGAAATAAATGGATACCCAGGCGTATCGAAAGCAAACCCAAAATGATAAACGACATAGAAAATGATGTCAAAAGTAAAGCAATTGAACTACAATCTATATCACTAGCTCATAATAGACCTGAACAACAAGATGACCATCGTGGTGATGACAAATTCAGGGGAGGCAAAAACAAAAGTCACCGTACGTATCTTAAATTTCTGTAACTAAACAAATCAGTATTATATTATATGTTTAATAAATAATATGATTTTGTATTTTTTTATAGTTTTTAAGTGTCTAATCTTCAATTCTTCTCACTGAATATCTAATTAAATATTGATTAATTAGTAATTACTCACTGTGATAAAAACACATTGTTAAGTCATAGTAGTTTAATTTTTATTTACTTTTAAAATATTAAACTACATTATCAACTAATATAATAGTTATCATTTATATGTTCTTTTTAGGTGGATATAAGAATGAGCAGAATATTGTTCAAAATAATACTAGGTATAAGCAACACAATTACACTATTGACCCTTCTAAACTACAATGTTTCAAGGTAATAATATGTGTATTATATTCAATACATACGGTATAACTTGAATAAAATATTAAACATAATCAATTTCCGTAGGAAAACACATCTGGAACAACCTTAGGCCCATTTAAGCGGTCATTTACCAAGGGCAAAGACATGACACTTACTAGCAGTAACCCAACTGCAGTAATTATTAATGATAACAAATCAAAAAATTCTCCACAAATTATGTAAGTATATTTATTTTTGAGTTAATAATTATTTTTATTATAACCTTACAATATTTTTTAGCTTAAATAAAAACACATCAAGAAAGCTAGTTATATCTGAAACTGAAGAAAGACAAAGAATGATGTCTGGTATTGCATTTAGTAACTCAACCATTTTTAAAATACACTTGATTTCTTTATTTTTAATAATTTTATTTTGTCAGGCCTAGCGAGTATGATGACTCAATTTGCTCAACCCACTCCTTCAAAAAATTCTTCTGGTTTACAACAGCCCAGAGAGACTGTTGAAGAACCAGTGTCAGATTTATTGAGCATAGAAATGGCTAATAAAATTAATATGAAATGTAAAAACATCCTTCTTGAATATGAACAAATGCAAAATTTAGAAGTATGTACTTAGAAGAACAAAATATTCATCATTTGTAAATACAATTACGATAAGGTGAAATATTAGTTATAATCTTATAATTTTGCTTTCTTATACAGGATATAATTTATTTATTATTGGAAGATGAAACTTCGGTGATCTGCACAAGGCATGAAGAGTTTGTGAAATCAATGTCACTTACGACCTTAGATAGTAATCCAATTACTAGAACAACAGTGGCAGGAAAAATTTTTGCAGAACTTTTATCTAAAAAAATTATTTCTGTGGAGGCCATAACTCGAGGGTAATTATTTATTCATACTTCATAGTTTATAACAGGGGTCCTCAACGACCTCAACTATAGGGTTGGGACCCAATTTTGAGTAACCATTAATGTTAAATTTAGCAAAAATTTAAAACATTGATGTACAATTTTTATTTTTGAGTCCCTGCCTACCTGTAGTGCCTACCTATGCGTTTGAGATGTTCCCATCATATTCTAATGTGACTGAAGAAAATTTATAAAAAAAATAAAATTAATGTAATGGCAGTATGTAATTAAAACACATTTGTCAAAATAAAGTATTAATTTTAAAGCATCTCAAGCCATTTGATTAAATAATATGTGGATTCTTATCCCGTTTTTACACTGTTTTTACACAAAATACGAATTATCTTCACTAAATGAAAGCCAACTATTAGAATTATTGTCAGATAAATTATTAGAACAATCTTTTGGTACTAAAAATTTAAATCAATTTTGAATTTCTTTAAGAAATGAGTTTCCCAATCTTTATGAAGAAGCATTAATAAAATTTTTGTTTTGGCAACAACATATTTATGTTAGGAATCCTGATTTTGGACATTAACTACAATCACAACCAAATATTGTGAAGCTTGTGAAACTTGATGTTTCACTTATTTACTTCATTGGAGCTTGAACTGATTCATTGGTAAAGCATCATCAAGACCAAGGAAGTCATTAAGTTTCTATTTTTATTCTATTTTAAAAAAAATTATGTACCATAAAATTTTTAAAAGAAATATTTATTTTTAAATAGAATTTAATTAATATTATGACCTGTTATTAGCATAAGTAATATGAATAAAAAAGAAATGTATTAATAAGAGTCCCCAATAGTACTTTTTATTTTACCAGTAAATATTATTTATAAAATGGTCATATGAAAATTTGGGTAAATATCTTGAGTAAAGATTGAGAACCACTGGTTTATAACATTGTAATTAATATGATTTTTTTTTTATTTAAAGAATTGATGCTGTTCTTAAAGATTGGAATGATTATTTGATAGATTACCCTCAATTTTTCTCGTATATTGCTGCCATCGTTGGTAATTTTTTATTTATGTAAGTATTTGAAATATACAACACTTTAATTTAAATATTTTTTTTTAGCTCCATTATTATTATCACGAAATGCTTCCTTCGATTTTAACAATTTAAAAGACTCTTGTACATCAATACGACCAGACCACTCTGGTAAATTTTTCACAGAAGTATTAAATAAAATTCTTAGTTCTATGAAAACGCAGACCATTAAAGAAGTAAGTGCCAGTAGTATTTAAAGTTATTTGTTCTATTAGATTCTAAGTGGATCAAATTGATTTAAGATTATGTAAGTTTATTATTATTATATTTTCTTTTTTGAGTAATAAACATGTTTCAATATGCATAAAAGGAAGTAGGCACGTCTTAAACTTTTTTAATACATTTGTTTTGAGAATTCTAAACCAATCAACGCTCATATTATTTACAACTTTCTAAGAATATTAGAAGATTTAATTGACAAAATTTGATATTTTAATGAAAGTCTTGCACCTAATTAATATTTAACTATTTAGTGAATTTTATTAACCTAAATTGTTGTAATTACAATTAATTGTTCAGAAAGACCTAATTGTTTAAATTTTATTCACAGAGTGTTAACCTTTTGTACAATTTCATAAAATATAATCTTAGTATTTAGATATTTTTTTGATGTAATTAAATTTGAAGGATATTGTCATAGATTAAATAGGTGTATAGATAGGCAAGTAGGCAACAATGATGCTATCATTTATCGCTTATTATTATAGTTTAGATTTGAATCATTAGTGGTACATATTGGCAGGAAATGAGTTCATACCTAATTCCCACATCCTGCCAATAACTTCGCCACTTGTAAGTTGAATCTAAATTTATATTATAAGCAATAAATGGTTGCATTTATGTTACCTCTATATATTGGTATTTAATCCATGATACTGTGTAACTTATATTTGTTGATTATTTAAATTATCTATCTCATTATAACTTACTTATATTTTATAAACTTATAAATATTATGATGCTCAGTTTGCTAATCTGTTATACTACTATTAATGTCATTTCAGCATCTAGGTGGTATACTGTGGATTTACAATAAGTGGAAGACATCAGAATATGTTCCTCTAGATGTATTTATGCCTAATAACCAAATAAATAAATATTTTGAAAATAATGTAAGTTTTTAAACATTTTATAAGTATTATTTATTCTATTGTATTTAATACATTTAATTTTAGAGAATTGGAGTATTCTTTTTATCTATTGCTATGTATGATAAAATGAAGATGACTGATAGTAAACAACTTTATAATGTAATGCGTAGTTGGATAAGTGTGAGTAAAATAGTTAGCCAACCAATTTAAATTAGTGTATTTTGTATTATGCATGTTTATAATAATTAATAAGCATTGTTATTAATTTTTTTTTTTTTAATTTAGACTTGTTTTAGTGCAGAAATAATAAAATACCCTCAGTTTGTGCGAGCACTAACTATAGCTATTATCATCGTAGGTTCAAGTAAGTCACTTCTTCTACAGTTATGATAAAATAATAAGTCAATTAATAATTATGAATTTTTAACCTATAGAACCGAATCATTCATTCGAGGATGTCTTTGATCATGTTCATATGAAACTGTTGAAATATTATATTCGGTTTGAACTACTTCCAGACCCTGAAATCCAGGCAAAAGAAGTACAATGTCTGTACGGCATTCAAATTATATCTGCTGCACTTGAACATCCTGGAGGTTAGTTAACTGTTTAATTGTTGGGTTTATTATTAATATCACTGTTTTTCCATAAGGTACGTTATCAAGACTGTTCTATAAGTTCTATCAAGATAATATTATAAGTAAAAAATCATTCGAATTATGGAAAAAAGAAGACAAATTCAAAGATGGATTCAATGAAGACTTAGAAACAAAACCTATGGCTCTAGTAGTTTCAAATTCATTTTTCCTTTACTTGAAGCAAACTATTCTGATGAGGAAAAAACACCTGAGTAGCAAAACAGCACTCTAACTTTTTTTAATTTACATCAATCTGCAAAAATTCTTCAATTTTATTTTATTTTATTTTAATGTAGAGACCATGTTAAAAAAATGCATATAAATAAGAAAAAAAAATTTGAAATACTTCGCAATTTTTGACTTACATCCTTTGAAAATTCAATTTTTTATCTTAATTTATTTATATTTTGTAAATCTAGTTTTACTTGATAATAAGGCTAGTTTCTTAACAAATTAAAAATAAATTACCTAAATTATTGCCACCCACCCCCCCTCTCTAATTCTCTTATTTTGACACTGGAATTATGACAAATTAATTTTGTAAGAATATATTTTATATGAATTATACTACATTATTTATAATTATGAATTCATTAAATAATAATTTTTATTTGTTATGAAGATAATTCATTGAAGAAAATAACTTTATTTTTGTGTATACCTTATTACCATTGTAAGAGGTAAGACTATTGTAATGTGATGTAATATGAAAATAATTTTGTTCAGTCAAGTTTTAATGTTGCTTGTATGCTATATGCTGATATTATCCATAGCCAGTAAAATTAACATTTCAATATACACGTATAACAACATAAAATGTTGAGAACAAAATTCCAATGTTTTAATTTGTTGGTTATGGAACTAAGTTCAGTGTTTGACCGGCTTAATTCAGTCTACATAGAGCCATAGAGGTATGAATTGTTTAATACTTATCAACTAATATATAATTATTTAATAAAATACAATTTAATTGAAACAATGATTTTTAGTCAAGTAATAAAAAATTAAAAAATAGATTAACACAATATTTTAACGTAGAATCTGAGCCAAATGTATTTATTATTATCTTCAATCAAAATGGAAAACACAAAAAAAAAACCTCATTTCAGAAAACATACATTTATAAAAAATTATAATAGAGTAGCTAGCACGAATGGGTGGTCTGACAAAAAGGAAATAAAATGTTTACCTCTATATTTAGAAGGCCCTATTATAACATTTTTTCACAATAATGAGTCAAATTTATCAAATGACACAAAATTTGACTGATTTAGAAAACATAATAGAAATCGAATTTAAACCCACAGCTGAGCTCGATATGTTGAAATATACATATATATGTTACGGGCAAAGTGGAAAATTCGGGCAATGTATACAATGCCCGGGCATTGTACACAGTGACCGGGCATTGTATACAATGTCCGAGGTATATTGGGCAATGTAAATTGTGAAGTATTTATACAAATAATCTGCATAATATATTTTGTTAGATGATCCTGATAATGATATGAACTTATAATCGCCATCTGATTGTGCTTGCATGTACGTGCGTGAAGTTGGCCCCCCCCCCCACCATGACCGATTTTTTTGAAAATTATGTACTCATTTTGCAAATTGGTTTTCAGAATTTGCAAATCATTTCCCTGCCCGATGTAAGCGAAATAAGACATGGGGGGCCAACTTCACGCAGCCCCCCTTGTGAGCTACAGATTTCAAAATGACACCAACATTTTGCAAATAATTTGCAAATATTTGCAAATTGGTTTTCAGAATTTGCAAATCATTTCCCTGCCCGATGTAAGCGAAATAAGACATGGGGGGCCAACTTCACGAACCCCCCCTTGTGAGCTACAGATTTCAAAATGACACCAACATTTTGCAAATAATTTGCAAATATTTGCAAATTGGTTTTCAGAATTTGCAAATCATTTCCCTGCCGCTATAAGCAAAATAAGACAGGGGGCAACTTCATGCAGCCATCCCCCCCAGATTCTATAATGCCAGCAACATTTTGCTTATGTAACTAACTTAATTACAATTTTAATTCCAAATTCGTACCAGTCATTAGCGTTAATAGGTCCAGGGGCGGATCCAGCATGACGTATTTACGGTTGGGGCACTTTATAGGAAAAATTTTATAATATAAATATAGCCCCCACCTAAAAAAAAAAAATGTAAAATGCATAAAAAAATTTTTCCAACGGGGGTGGAACTT